>NW_027174769.1:0-75708 GCF_000390325.3 Nicotiana tomentosiformis | reverse complement strand
GAATATGCAAGCGTAGCTGCCAGAGCTATTGTAGAACTTTAAAGGCAATATTGTGTTGATGGTGGTGGTTCATGCCACTTAGGTTTCAATGATGAAAGGTTGGAACAAGGGCAATCATTTCCTTGAGAAGGTAATGGTAATTTTTCTGTTGGCAGGTAGAATTGGAACATGAAATTTAGGGATGCTACCTCTGCTGCTCAAGCAACGGTTGAGTTTGCAGAACATGCATGCCTAGATGCCAGAGCTGTTGTAGAACTTTCAAGGCAGTATTTTGTTGATGATGGTGGTTCATGCCACTTAGGTTGCAAGGATGAAAGGTTGGAACATGGGCAATCATTTCCTAGAGATGGTAATGGTAATTCTTCTGTTGGCAGGCAGAATTGGAACATGAAATTTATGGATGCTACCTCTGTTGCTCAAGCAGCGGCTGAGTTTGCAGAATATGCAAGCCTAGCTGCCAGAGCTGTTGTAGAAATTTAAAGGCAATATTGTGTTGATGATGGTGGTTCATGCCACTTAGGTTTCAAGGATGAAAGGTTGGAACATGGGCAATCATTTCCTAGAGATGGTAATGGTAATTTTTCTGTTGGCTGGCGAAATTGGAACATGAAATTTAAGGATGCCACCTCTGCTGCTCAAGCAGCGGCTGAATTTTCATAACATTCAAGCCTAGCTGCCAGAGTTGTTGTAGAACTTTCAAGGCAATATTGAGTTGATGATGGTGGTTCATGCCACTTAGGTTTCAAGGATGAAAGGTTTGAACATGGGCAATCATTTCCTAGAGATGTGAATGGTAATTTTTCTATTTGCAGGCAGAATTGGAGCATAAAATTTAAGAATGCTACCTCTAGTGCTCAAGCAGCGGCTGAGATTGCAGAACATGCAAGCTTAGCTGCCAGAGCTATTGTAGAACTTTCAAGGCAATATTTTGTTGATGATGGTGGTTCATGCCACTTAGGTTTCATGGATGAAAGGTTGGAACATGGGCAATCATTTCCTGGAGATGGTAATGGTAATTTTTCTGTTGGCAGGCAGAATTGGAACATGAAATTTATGGATGCTACCTCTGCTGCTCAAGCAGTGGCTTAGTTTGCAGAATATGCATGCCTAGATGCCAGAGCTGTTGTAGAACTTTCAAGGCAATGTTTTTTTGATGATGGTGGTTCATGCCACTTAGGTTTCAAGGATAAAAGGTTGGAACATGGGCAATCATTTCCTGGAGATATGAATGGAAATTTTTCTGTTTGCGGGCAGAATTTGAACACGAAATTTAAGGATGCTACCTTTACTACTCAAGCAGCGACTGAGTTTGCAGAACATGCAAGCCTAGCTACCAGAGCTGTTGTAGAACTTTAAAGGCAATATTGTGTTGATGATGGTGGTTCATGCCACTTAGGTTTCAAGGATGAAAGGTTGGAACATGGGCAATCATTTCCTGGAGATGGTAATGGTAATTATTCTGTTGGCACGCAGAATTGGAACATGAAATTTATGGATGCTACCTCTGCTGCTCAAGCAGCGGCTGAGTTTACAGAATATGCAAGCCTAGCTGCCAGAACTGTTGTAGAACTTTCAAGGCAATATTGTGTTGATGATGGTGGTTCATGCCACTTAGGTTTCAAGGATGAAAGGCTGGAACATGGGCAATCATTTCCTGGAGATGGTAATGGTAATTTTTCTGTTGGCAGGCAGAATTGGAACATGAAATTTATGGATGCTACCTCTACTGCTCAAGTAGCGGCTGAGTTTGCAGAATATGCAAGTTTAGCTACCAGAGCTGTTGTAGAACTTTCAAGGCAATATTTTGTTGATGATGGTGGTTCATGCCACTTTGGTTTCAAGGATGAAAGGTTGGAACATGGGCAATCATTTCCTGGAGATGGTAATGGTAATTTTTCTGTTGGCAGGCAGAATTGGAACATGAAATTTATGGATGCTACCTCTGCTGCTCAAGCAGCGGCTGAGTTTGTAGAATATGCAAGCCTAGATGCCAGAGCTGTTGTAGAACTTTCAAGGCAATATTTTTTTGATGATGGTGGTTCATGCCACTTAGGTTTCAAGGATGAAAAGTTGGAACATGGGCAATCATTTCCTGGAGATATGAATGGTAATTTTTCTGTTTGCGGGCAGAATTGGAACATGAAATTTAAGGATGCTACTTCTACTGCTCAAGCAGCGGCTGAGTTTGCAGAACATGCAAGCCTAGCTACCAGAGCTGTTGTAGAACTTTAAAGGCAATATTGTGTTGATGATGGTGGTTCATGCCACTTAGGTTTCAAGGATGAAAGGTTGGAACATGGGCAATCATTTTCTGGAGATGGTAATGGTAATTTTTCTGTTGGCAGGCAGAATTGGAACATGAAATTTATGGATGCTACCTCTGCTACTCAAGCAGCGGCTGAGTTTGCAGAATATGCAAGCCTAGCTGCCAGAGCTGTTGTAGAACTTTAAAGGCAATATTGTGTTGATGGTGGTGGTTCATGCCACTTAGGTTTCAATGATGAATGGTTGGAACAAGGGCAATCATTTCCTGGAGATGGTAATGGTAATTATTCTGTTGGCTGGCAGAATTGGAACATGAAATTTAGGGATGCTACCTCGGCTGCTCAAGCAACGGCTGAGTTTGCAGAACATGCAAGCCTAGATGCCAGAGCTGTTGTAGAACTTTCAAGGCAGTATTTTGTTGATGATGGTGGTTCATGCCACTTAGGTTGCAAGGATGAAAGGTTTGAACATGGGCAATCATTTCCTGGAGATGGTAATGGTAATTATTCTGTTGGCAGGCAGAATTGGAACATGAAATTTATGGATGCTACCTCTGCTCCTCAAGCAGCGGGCTGAGTTTGCAGAATATGCAAGCGTAGCTGCCAGAGCTGTTGTAGAACTTTAAAGGCAATATTGTGTTGATGGTGGTGGTTCATGCCACTTAGGTTTCAATGATGAAAGGTTGGAACAAGGGCAATCATTTCCTTGAGAAGGTAATGGTAATTTTTCTGTTGGCAGGTAGAATTGGAACATGAAATTTAGGGATGCTACCTCTGCTGCTCAGGCAACGGTTGAGTTTGCAGAACATGCATGCCTAGATGCCAGTGCTGTTGTAGAACTTTCAAGGCAGTATTTTGTTGATGATGGTGGTTCATGCCACTTAGGTTGCAAGGATGAAAGGTTGGAACATGGGCAATCATTTCCTGGAGATGGTAATGGTAATTCTTCTGTTGGCAGGCAGAATTGGAACATGAAATTTATGGATGCTACCTCTGTTGCTCAAGCAGCGGCTGAGTTTGCAGAATATGCAAGCCTAGCTGCCAGAGCTGTTGTAGAAATTTAAAGGCAATATTGTGTTGATGATGGTGGTTCATGCCACTTAGGTTTCAAGGATGAAAGGTTGGAACATGGGCAATCACTTCCTAGAGATGGTAATGGTAATTTTTCTGTTGGCTGGCGAAATTGGAACATGAAATTTAAGGATGCCACCTCTGCTGCTCAAGCAGCGGCTGAATTTTCATAACATTCAAGCCTAGCTGCCATAGTTGTTGTAGAACTTTCAAGGCAATATTGAGTTGATGATGGTGGTTCATGCCACTTAGGTTTCAAGGATGAAAGGTTTGAACATGGGCAATCATTTCCTAGAGATGTGAATGGTAATTTTTCTATTTGCAGGCAGAATTGGAGCATAAAATTTAAGAAAGCTACCTCTAGTGCTCAAGCAGCGGCTGAGATTGCAGAACATGCAAGCTTAGCTGCCAGAACTGTTGTAGAACTTTCAAGGCAATATTGTGTTGATGATGGTGGTTCATGCCACTTAGGTTTCAAGGATGAAAGGTTGGAACATGGGCAATCATTTCCTGGAGATGGTAATGGTAATTTTTCTGTTGGCAGGCAGAATTGGAACATGAAATTTATGGATGCTACCTCTGCTGCTCAAGCAGCGGCTGAGTTTGCAGAATATGCAAGCCTAGATGCCAGAGCTGTTGTAGAACTTTCAAGGCAATATTTTTTTGATGATGGTGGTTCATGCCACTTAGGTTTCAAGGATGAAAAGTTGGAACATGGGCAATCATTTCCTGGAGATATGAATGGTAATTTTTCTGTTTGCGGGCAGAATTGGAACATGAAATTTAAGGATGCTACTTCTACTGCTCAAGCAGCGGCTGAGTTTGCAGAACATGCAAGCCTAGCTACCAGAGCTGTTGTAGAACTTTAAAGGCAATATTGTGTTGATGATGGTGGTTCATGCCACTTAGGTTTCAAGGATGAAAGGTTGGAACATGGGCAATCATTTTCTGGAGATGGTAATGGTAATTTTTCTGTTGGCAGGCAGAATTGGAACATGAAATTTATGGATGCTACCTCTGCTACTCAAGCAGCGGCTGAGTTTGCAGAATATGCAAGCCTAGCTGCCAGAGCTGTTGTAGAACTTTAAAGGCAATATTGTGTTGATGGTGGTGGTTCATGCCACTTAGGTTTCAATGATGAATGGTTGGAACAAGGGCAATCATTTCCTGGAGATGGTAATGGTAATTATTCTGTTGGCTGGCAGAATTGGAACATGAAATTTAGGGATGCTACCTCTGCTGCTCAAGCAACGGCTGAGTTTGCAGAACATGCAAGCCTAGATGCCAGAGCTGTTGTAGAACTTTCAAGGCAGTATTTTGTTGATGATGGTGGTTCATGCCACTTAGGTTGCAAGGATGCAAGGTTTGAACATGGGCAATCATTTCCTGGAGATGGTAATGGTAATTATTCTGTTGGCAGGCAGAATTGGAACATGAAATTTATGGATGCTACCTCTGCTCCTCAAGCAGCGGGCTGAGTTTGCAGAATATGCAAGCGTAGCTGCCAGAGCTGTTGTAGAACTTTAAAGGCAATATTGTGTTGATGGTGGTGGTTCATGCCACTTAGGTTTCAATGATGAAAGGTTGGAACAAGGGCAATCATTTCCTTGAGAAGGTAATGGTAATTTTTCTGTTGGCAGGTAGAATTGGAACATGAAATTTAGGGATGCTACCTCTGCTGCTCAAGCAACGGTTGAGTTTGCAGAACATGCATGCCTAGATGCCAGTGCTGTTGTAGAAATTTCAAGGCAGTATTTTGTTGATGATGGTGGTTCATGCCACTTAGGTTGCAAGGATGAAAGGTTGGAACATGGGCAATCATTTCCTGGAGATGGTAATGGTAATTCTTCTGTTGGCAGGCAGAATTGGAACATGAAATTTATGGATGCTACCTCTGTTGCTCAAGCAGCGGCTGAGTTTGCAGAATATGCAAGCCTAGCTGCCAGAGCTGTTGTAGAAATTTAAAGGCAATATTGTGTTGATGATGGTGGTTCATGCCACTTAGGTTTCAAGGATGAAAGGTTGGAACATGGGCAATCACTTCCTAGAGATGGTAATGGTAATTTTTCTGTTGGCTGGCGAAATTGGAACATGAAATTTAAGGATGCCACCTCTGCTGCTCAAGCAGCGGCTGAATTTTCATAACATTCAAGCCTAGCTGCCATAGTTGTTGTAGAACTTTCAAGGCAATATTGAGTTGATGATGGTGGTTCATGCCACTTAGGTTTCAAGGATGAAAGGTTTGAACATGGGCAATCATTTCCTAGAGATGTGAATGGTAATTTTTCTATTTGCAGGCAGAATTGGAGCATAAAATTTAAGAAAGCTACCTCTAGTGCTCAAGCAGCGGCTGAGATTGCAGAACATGCAAGCTTAGCTGCCAGAACTGTTGTAGAACTTTCAAGGCAATATTGTGTTGATGATGGTGGTTCATGCCACTTAGGTTTCAAGCATGAAAGGCTGGAACATGGGCAATCATTTCCTGGAGATGGTAATGGTAATTTTTCTGTTGGCAGGCAGAATTGGAACATGAAATTTATGGATGCTACCTCTGCTGCTCAAGCAGCGGCTGAGTTTGCAGAATATGCAAGTTTAGCTACCAGAGCTGTTGTAGAACTTTCAAGGCAATATTTTGTTGATGATGGTGGTTCATGCCACTTAGGTTTCAAGGATGAAAGGTTGGAACATGGGCAATCATTTCCTGGAGATGGTAATGGTAATTTTTCTGTTGGCAGGCCGAATTGGAACATGAAATTTATGGATGCTACCTCTGCGGCTCAAGCAGCGGCTGAGTTTGCAAAATATGCAAGCCTAGATGCCAGAGCTGTTGTAGAACTTTCAAGGCAATATTTTTTTGATGATGGTGGTTCATGCCACTTAGGTTTCAAGGATGAAAAGTTGGAACATGGGCAATCATTTTCTGGAGATGGTAATGGTAATTTTTCTGTTGGCAGGCAGAATTGGAACATGAAATTTATGGATGCTACCTCTGCTACTCAAGCAGCGGCTGAGTTTGCAGAATATGCAAGCCTAGCTGCCAGAGCTGTTGTAGAACTTTAAAGGCAATATTGTGTTGATGGTGGTGGTTCATGCCACTTAGGTTTCAATGATGAATGGTTGGAACAAGGGCAATCATTTCCTGGAGATGGTAATGGTAATTATTCTGTTGGCTGGCAGAATTGGAACATGAAATTTAGGGATGCTACCTCGGCTGCTCAAGCAACGGCTGAGTTTGCAGAACATGCAAGCCTAGATGCCAGAGCTGTTGTAGAACTTTCAAGGCAGTATTTTGTTGATGATGGTGGTTCATGCCACTTAGGTTGCAAGGATGAAAGGTTTGAACATGGGCAATCATTTCCTGGAGATGGTAATGGTAATTATTCTGTTGGCAGGCAGAATTGGAACATGAAATTTATGGATGCTACCTCTGCTCCTCAAGCAGCGGGCTGAGTTTGCAGAATATGCAAGCGTAGCTGCCAGAGCTGTTGTAGAACTTTAAAGGCAATATTGTGTTGATGGTGGTGGTTCATGCCACTTAGGTTTCAATGATGAAAGGTTGGAACAAGGGCAATCATTTCCTTGAGAAGGTAATGGTAATTTTTCTGTTGGCAGGTAGAATTGGAACATGAAATTTAGGGATGCTACCTCTGCTGCTCAGGCAACGGTTGAGTTTGCAGAACATGCATGCCTAGATGCCAGTGCTGTTGTAGAACTTTCAAGGCAGTATTTTGTTGATGATGGTGGTTCATGCCACTTAGGTTGCAAGGATGAAAGGTTGGAACATGGGCAATCATTTCCTGGAGATGGTAATGGTAATTCTTCTGTTGGCAGGCAGAATTGGAACATGAAATTTATGGATGCTACCTCTGTTGCTCAAGCAGCGGCTGAGTTTGCAGAATATGCAAGCCTAGCTGCCAGAGCTGTTGTAGAAATTTAAAGGCAATATTGTGTTGATGATGGTGGTTCATGCCACTTAGGTTTCAAGGATGAAAGGTTGGAACATGGGCAATCACTTCCTAGAGATGGTAATGGTAATTTTTCTGTTGGCTGGCGAAATTGGAACATGAAATTTAAGGATGCCACCTCTGCTGCTCAAGCAGCGGCTGAATTTTCATAACATTCAAGCCTAGCTGCCATAGTTGTTGTAGAACTTTCAAGGCAATATTGAGTTGATGATGGTGGTTCATGCCACTTAGGTTTCAAGGATGAAAGGTTTGAACATGGGCAATCATTTCCTAGAGATGTGAATGGTAATTTTTCTATTTGCAGGCAGAATTGGAGCATAAAATTTAAGAAAGCTACCTCTAGTGCTCAAGCAGCGGCTGAGATTGCAGAACATGCAAGCTTAGCTGCCAGAACTGTTGTAGAACTTTCAAGGCAATATTGTGTTGATGATGGTGGTTCATGCCACTTAGGTTTCAAGGATGAAAGGTTGGAACATGGGCAATCATTTCCTGGAGATGGTAATGGTAATTTTTCTGTTGGCAGGCAGAATTGGAACATGAAATTTATGGATGCTACCTCTGCTGCTCAAGCAGCGGCTGAGTTTGCAGAATATGCAAGCCTAGATGCCAGAGCTGTTGTAGAACTTTCAAGGCAATATTTTTTTGATGATGGTGGTTCATGCCACTTAGGTTTCAAGGATGAAAAGTTGGAACATGGGCAATCATTTCCTGGAGATATGAATGGTAATTTTTCTGTTTGCGGGCAGAATTGGAACATGAAATTTAAGGATGCTACTTCTACTGCTCAAGCAGCGGCTGAGTTTGCAGAACATGCAAGCCTAGCTACCAGAGCTGTTGTAGAACTTTAAAGGCAATATTGTGTTGATGATGGTGGTTCATGCCACTTAGGTTTCAAGGATGAAAGGTTGGAACATGGGCAATCATTTTCTGGAGATGGTAATGGTAATTTTTCTGTTGGCAGGCAGAATTGGAACATGAAATTTATGGATGCTACCTCTGCTACTCAAGCAGCGGCTGAGTTTGCAGAATATGCAAGCCTAGCTGCCAGAGCTGTTGTAGAACTTTAAAGGCAATATTGTGTTGATGGTGGTGGTTCATGCCACTTAGGTTTCAATGATGAATGGTTGGAACAAGGGCAATCATTTCCTGGAGATGGTAATGGTAATTATTCTGTTGGCTGGCAGAATTGGAACATGAAATTTAGGGATGCTACCTCTGCTGCTCAAGCAACGGCTGAGTTTGCAGAACATGCAAGCCTAGATGCCAGAGCTGTTGTAGAACTTTCAAGGCAGTATTTTGTTGATGATGGTGGTTCATGCCACTTAGGTTGCAAGGATGCAAGGTTTGAACATGGGCAATCATTTCCTGGAGATGGTAATGGTAATTATTCTGTTGGCAGGCAGAATTGGAACATGAAATTTATGGATGCTACCTCTGCTCCTCAAGCAGCGGGCTGAGTTTGCAGAATATGCAAGCGTAGCTGCCAGAGCTGTTGTAGAACTTTAAAGGCAATATTGTGTTGATGGTGGTGGTTCATGCCACTTAGGTTTCAATGATGAAAGGTTGGAACAAGGGCAATCATTTCCTTGAGAAGGTAATGGTAATTTTTCTGTTGGCAGGTAGAATTGGAACATGAAATTTAGGGATGCTACCTCTGCTGCTCAAGCAACGGTTGAGTTTGCAGAACATGCATGCCTAGATGCCAGTGCTGTTGTAGAAATTTCAAGGCAGTATTTTGTTGATGATGGTGGTTCATGCCACTTAGGTTGCAAGGATGAAAGGTTGGAACATGGGCAATCATTTCCTGGAGATGGTAATGGTAATTCTTCTGTTGGCAGGCAGAATTGGAACATGAAATTTATGGATGCTACCTCTGTTGCTCAAGCAGCGGCTGAGTTTGCAGAATATGCAAGCCTAGCTGCCAGAGCTGTTGTAGAAATTTAAAGGCAATATTGTGTTGATGATGGTGGTTCATGCCACTTAGGTTTCAAGGATGAAAGGTTGGAACATGGGCAATCACTTCCTAGAGATGGTAATGGTAATTTTTCTGTTGGCTGGCGAAATTGGAACATGAAATTTAAGGATGCCACCTCTGCTGCTCAAGCAGCGGCTGAATTTTCATAACATTCAAGCCTAGCTGCCATAGTTGTTGTAGAACTTTCAAGGCAATATTGAGTTGATGATGGTGGTTCATGCCACTTAGGTTTCAAGGATGAAAGGTTTGAACATGGGCAATCATTTCCTAGAGATGTGAATGGTAATTTTTCTATTTGCAGGCAGAATTGGAGCATAAAATTTAAGAAAGCTACCTCTAGTGCTCAAGCAGCGGCTGAGATTGCAGAACATGCAAGCTTAGCTGCCAGAACTGTTGTAGAACTTTCAAGGCAATATTGTGTTGATGATGGTGGTTCATGCCACTTAGGTTTCAAGCATGAAAGGCTGGAACATGGGCAATTATTTCCTGGAGATGGTAATGGTAATTTTTCTGTTGGCAGGCAGAATTGGAACATGAAATTTATGGATGCTACCTCTGCTGCTCAAGCAGCGGCTGAGTTTGCAGAATATGCAAGTTTAGCTACCAGAGCTGTTGTAGAACTTTCAAGGCAATATTTTGTTGATGATGGTGGTTCATGCCACTTAGGTTTCAAGGATGAAAGGTTGGAACATGGGCAATCATTTCCTGGAGATGGTAATGGTAATTTTTCTGTTGGCAGGCCGAATTGGAACATGAAATTTATGGATGCTACCTCTGTTGCTCAAGCAGCGGCTGAGTTTGCAGAATATGCAAGCCTAGATGCCAGAGCTGTTGTAGAACTTTCAAGGCAATATTTTTTTGATGATGGTGGTTCATGCCACTTAGGTTTCAAGGATGAAAAGTTGGAACATGGGCAATCATTTCCTGGAGATATGAATGGTAATTTTTTTGTTTGCGGGCAGAATTGGAACATGAAATTTAGGGATGCTACCTCTGCTGCTCAAGCAACGGCTGAGTTTGCAGAACATGCAAGCCTAGATGCCAGAGCTGTTGTAGAACTTTCAAGGCAGTATTTTGTTGATGATGGTGGTTCATGCCACTTAGGTTGCAAGGATGCAAGGTTTGAACATGGGCAATCATTTCCTGGAGATGGTAATGGTAATTATTCTGTTGGCAGGCAGAATTGGAACATGAAATTTATGGATGCTACCTCTGCTCCTCAAGCAGCGGGCTGAGTTTGCAGAATATGCAAGCGTAGCTGCCAGAGCTGTTGTAGAACTTTAAAGGCAATATTGTGTTGATGGTGGTGGTTCATGCCACTTAGGTTTCAATGATGAAAGGTTGGAACAAGGGCAATCATTTCCTTGAGAAGGTAATGGTAATTTTTCTGTTGGCAGGTAGAATTGGAACATGAAATTTAGGGATGCTACCTCTGCTGCTCAAGCAACGGTTGAGTTTGCAGAACATGCATGCCTAGATGCCAGTGCTGTTGTAGAAATTTCAAGGCAGTATTTTGTTGATGATGGTGGTTCATGCCACTTAGGTTGCAAGGATGAAAGGTTGGAACATGGGCAATCATTTCCTGGAGATGGTAATGGTAATTCTTCTGTTGGCAGGCAGAATTGGAACATGAAATTTATGGATGCTACCTCTGTTGCTCAAGCAGCGGCTGAGTTTGCAGAATATGCAAGCCTAGCTGCCAGAGCTGTTGTAGAAATTTAAAGGCAATATTGTGTTGATGATGGTGGTTCATGCCACTTAGGTTTCAAGGATGAAAGGTTGGAACATGGGCAATCACTTCCTAGAGATGGTAATGGTAATTTTTCTGTTGGCTGGCGAAATTGGAACATGAAATTTAAGGATGCCACCTCTGCTGCTCAAGCAGCGGCTGAATTTTCATAACATTCAAGCCTAGCTGCCATAGTTGTTGTAGAACTTTCAAGGCAATATTGAGTTGATGATGGTGGTTCATGCCACTTAGGTTTCAAGGATGAAAGGTTTGAACATGGGCAATCATTTCCTAGAGATGTGAATGGTAATTTTTCTATTTGCAGGCAGAATTGGAGCATAAAATTTAAGAAAGCTACCTCTAGTGCTCAAGCAGCGGCTGAGATTGCAGAACATGCAAGCTTAGCTGCCAGAACTGTTGTAGAACTTTCAAGGCAATATTGTGTTGATGATGGTGGTTCATGCCACTTAGGTTTCAAGCATGAAAGGCTGGAACATGGGCAATCATTTCCTGGAGATGGTAATGGTAATTTTTCTGTTGGCAGGCAGAATTGGAACATGAAATTTAATGGATGCTACCTCTGCTGCTCAAGCAGCGGCTGAGTTTGCAGAATATGCAAGTTTAGCTACCAGAGCTGTTGTAGAACTTTCAAGGCAATATTTTGTTGATGATGGTGGTTCATGCCACTTAGGTTTCAAGGATGAAAGGTTGGAACATGGGCAATCATTTCCTGGAGATGGTAATGGTAATTTTTCTGTTGGCAGGCCGAATTGGAACATGAAATTTATGGATGCTACCTCTGCTGCTCAAGCAGCGGCTGAGTTTGCAGAATATGCAAGCCTAGATGCCAGAGCTGTTGTAGAACTTTCAAGGCAATATTTTGTTGATGATGGTGGTTCATGCCACTTAGGTTTCAAGGATGAAAAGTTGGAACATGGGCAATCATTTCCTGGAGATATGAATGGTAATTTTTTTGTTTGCGGGCAGAATTGGAACATGAAATTTAAGGATGCTACTTCTACTGCTCAAGCAGCAGCTGAGTTTGCAGAACATGCAAGCCTAGCTACCAGAGCTGTTGTAGAACTTTAAAGGCAATATTGTGTTGATGATGGTGGTTCATGCCACTTAGGTTTCAAGGATGAAAGGTTGGAACATGGGCAATCATTTTCTGGAGATGGTAATGGTAATTTTTCTGTTGGCAGGCAGAATTGGAACATGAAATTTATGGATGCTACCTCTGCTACTCAAGCAGCGGCTGAGTTTGCAGAATATGCAAGCCTAGCTGCCAGAGCTGTTGTAGAACTTCAAAGGCAATATTGTGTTGATGGTGGTGGTTCATGCCACTTAGGTTTCAATGATGAATGGTTGGAACAAGGGCAATCATTTCCTTGAGAAGGTAATGGTAATTTTTCTGTTGGCAGGCAGAATTGGAACAAGAAATTTAGGGATGCTACCTCTGCTGCTCAAGCAACGGCTGAGTTTGCAGAACATGCATGCCTAGATGCCAAAGCTGTTGTAGAACTTTCAAGGCAGTATTTTGTTGATGATGGTGGTTCATGCCACTTAGGTTGCAAGGATGAAAGGTTGGAACATGGGCAATCATTTCCTGGAGATGGTAATGGTAATTTTTCTGTTGGAAGGCAGAATTGGAACATGAAATTTATGGATGCTACCTCTGCTGCTCAAGCAGCGGCTGAGTTTGCAGAATATGCAAGCCGTAGCTGCCAGAGCTGTTGTAGAACTTTAAAGGCAATATTGTGTTGATGGTGGTGGTTCATGCCACTTAGGTTTCAATGATGAAAGGTTGGAACAAGGGCAATCATTTCCTTGAGAAGGTAATGGTAATTTTTCTGTTGGCAGGTAGAATTGGAACATGAAATTTAGGGATGCTACCTCTGCTGCTCAAGCAACGGTTGAGTTTGCAGAACATGCATGCCTAGATGCCAGTGCTGTTGTAGAAATTTCAAGGCAGTATTTTGTTGATGATGGTGGTTCATGCCACTTAGGTTGCAAGGATGAAAGGTTGGAACATGGGCAATCATTTCCTGGAGATGGTAATGGTAATTCTTCTGTTGGCAGGCAGAATTGGAACATGAAATTTATGGATGCTACCTCTGTTGCTCAAGCAGCGGCTGAGTTTGCAGAATATGCAAGCCTAGCTGCCAGAGCTGTTGTAGAAATTTAAAGGCAATATTGTGTTGATGATGGTGGTTCATGCCACTTAGGTTTCAAGGATGAAAGGTTGGAACATGGGCAATCACTTCCTAGAGATGGTAATGGTAATTTTTCTGTTGGCAGGCAGAATTGGAACATGAAATTAATGGATGCTACCTCTGCTGCTCAAGCAGCGGCTGAGTTTGCAGAATATGCAAGTTTAGCTACCAGAGCTGTTGTAGAACTTTCAAGGCAATATTTTGTTGATGATGGTGGTTCATGCCACTTAGGTTTCAAGGATGAAAGGTTGGAACATGGGCAATCATTTCCTGGAGATGGTAATGGTAATTTTTCTGTTGGCAGGCCGAATTGGAACATGAAATTTATGGATGCTACCTCTGCTGCTCAAGCAGCGGCTGAGTTTGCAGAATATGCAAGCCTAGATGCCAGAGCTGTTGTAGAACTTTCAAGGCAATATTTTTTTGATGATGGTGGTTCATGCCACTTAGGTTTCAAGGATGAAAAGTTGGAACATGGGCAATCATTTCCTGGAGATATGAATGGTAATTTTTTTGTTTGCGGGCAGAATTGGAACATGAAATTTAAGGATGCTACTTCTACTGCTCAAGCAGCAGCTGAGTTTGCAGAACATGCAAGCCTAGCTACCAGAGCTGTTGTAGAACTTTAAAGGCAATATTGTGTTGATGATGGTGGTTCATGCCACTTAGGTTTCAAGGATGAAAGGTTGGAACATGGGCAATCATTTTCTGGAGATGGTAATGGTAATTTTTCTGTTGGCAGGCAGAATTGGAACATGAAATTTATGGATGCTACCTCTGCTACTCAAGCAGCGGCTGAGTTTGCAGAATATGCAAGCCTAGCTGCCAGAGCTGTTGTAGAACTTCAAAGGCAATATTGTGTTGATGGTGGTGGTTCATGCCACTTAGGTTTCAATGATGAATGGTTGGAACAAGGGCAATCATTTCCTTGAGAAGGTAATGGTAATTTTTCTGTTGGCAGGCAGAATTGGAACATGAAATTTAGGGATGCTACCTCTGCTGCTCAAGCAACGGCTGAGTTTGCAGAACATGCATGCCTAGATGCCAAAGCTGTTGTAGAACTTTCAAGGCAGTATTTTGTTGATGATGGTGGTTCATGCCACTTAGGTTGCAAGGATGAAAGGTTGGAACATGGGCAATCATTTCCTGGAGATGGTAATGGTAATTTTTCTGTTGGAAGGCAGAATTGGAACATGAAATTTATGGATGCTACCTCTGCTGCTCAAGCAGCGGCTGAGTTTGCAGAATATGCAAGCCTAGATTCCAGAGCTGTTGTAGAACTTTCAAGGCAATATTTTTTTGATGATGGTGGTTCATGCCACTTAGGTTTCAAGGATGAAAAGTTGGAACATGGGCAATCATTTCCTGGAGATATGAATGGTAATTTTTCTGTTTGCGGGCAGAATTGGAACATGAAATTTAAGGATGCTACTTCTACTGCTCAAGCAGCAGCTGAGTTTGCAGAACATGCAAGCCTAGCTACCAGAGCTGTTGTAGAACTTTAAAGGCAATATTGTGTTGATGATGGTGGTTCATGCCACTTAGGTTTCAAGGATGAAAGGTTGGAACATGGGCAATCATTTTCTGGAGATGGTAATGGTAATTTTTCTGTTGGCAGGCAGAATTGGAACATGAAATTTATGGATGCTACCTCTGCTACTCAAGCAGCGGCTGAGTTTGCAGAATATGCAAGCCTAGCTGCCAGAGCTGTTGTAGAACTTCAAAGGCAATATTGTGTTGATGGTGGTGGTTCATGCCACTAAGGTTTCATGGATGAAAGGTTGGAACATGGTCAATCATTTCCTAGAGATGGTAATGGTAATTTTTCTGTTGGCAGGCGAAATTGGAACATGAAATTTAAGGATGCTACCTCTGCTGCTCAAGCAGCGGCTGAGTTTGCATTACATTCAAGCCTAGCTGCCAGAGTTGTTGTAGAACTTTCAAGGCAATATTGAGTTGATGATGGTGGTTCATGCCACTTAGGTTTCAAGGATGAATGGTTTGAACATGGGCAATCATTTCCTAGAGATGTTAATGGCAATTTTTCTGTTGGCAGGCATAATTGGAACATGAAATTTAAGAATGCTACCTCTGCTGCTCAAGCAGCGGCTGAGTTTGCAGAACATGCAAGCTTAGCTGCCAGAGCTGTTGTAGAACTTTCAAGGCAATATTTTGTTGATGATGGTGGTTCATGCCACTTAGGTTTCAAGGATGAAAGGTTTGAATATGGGCAATCATTTGCTAGAGATGGTAATGGTAATTTTTCTGTTGGCAGGCGAAATTGGAACATGAAATTTAAGGATGCTACCTCTGCTACTCAAGCAGCGGCTGAATTTGCATAACAGTCAAGCCTAGCTGCCAGAGTTGTTGTAGAACTTTCAAGGCAATATTGAGTTGATGATGGTGGTTCATGCCACTTAGGTTTCAAGGATGAAAGGTTTGAATATGGGCAATCATTTCCTAGAGATGTGAATGTTAATTTTTCTATTTGCAGGCAGAATTGGAGCATAAAATTTAAGAATGCTACCTCTGCTACTCAAGCAGCGGCTGAGTTTGCAGAATATGCAAGCCTAGATGCCAGAGCTGTTGTAGAACTTTCAAGGCAATATTGTGATGATGATGGTGGTTCATGCCACTTAGGTTTCAAGGATGAAAGGTTGGAACATGGGCAATCATTTCCTAGAGATGGTAATGGTAATTTTTCTGTTGGCAGGCGAAATTGGAACATGAAATTTAAGGATGCCACCTCTGCTGCTCAAGCAGCGGCTGAATTTTCATAACATTCAAGCCTAGCTGCCAGAGTTGTTGTAGAACTTTCAAGGCAATATTGAGTTGATGATGGTGGTTCATGCCACTTAGGTTTCAAGGATGAAAGGTTTGAACATGGGCAATCATTTCCTAGAGATGTGAATGGTAATTTTTCTATTTGCAGGCAGAATTGGAGCATAAGATTTAAGAATGCTACCTCTACTGCTCAAGCAGCGGCTGAGATTGCAGAACATACAAGCTTAGCTGCCAGAGCTGTTGTAGAACTTTCAAGGCAATATTTTGTTGATGATGGTGGTTCATGCCACTTAGGTTTCAAGGATGAAAGGTTGGAACATGGGCAATCATTTCCTGGAGATGGTAATGGAAATATTTCCGTTGGCAGGCAAAATTGGAACATGAAATTTATGGATGCTACCTCTGCTGCTCAAGCAGCGGTTGAGTTTGCAGAATATGCAAGCCTAGATGCCAGAGCTGTTGTAGAACTTTCAAGGCAATGTTTTTTTGATGATGGTGGTTCATGCCACTTAGGTTTCAAGGATGAAAGGTTGGAACATGGGCAATCATTTCCTGGAGATATGAATGGTAATTTTTTTGTTTGCGGGCAGAATTTGAACAAGAAATTTAAGGATGCTACCTCTACTACTCAAGCAGCGGCTGAGTTTGCAAAACATGCAAGCCTAGCTACCAGAGCTATTGTAGAACTTTAAAGGCAATATTGTGTTGATGATGGTGGTTCATGCCACTTAGGTTTCAAGGATGAAAGGTTGGAACATGGGCAATCATTTCCTGGAGATGGTAATGGTAATTATTCTGTTGGCACGCAGAATTGGAACATGAAATTTTTGGATGCTACCTCTGCTGCTCAAGCAGCGGCTGAGTTTGCAGAATATGCAAGCTTAGCTGCCAGAGCTGTTGTAGAACTTTCAAGACAATATTGTGCTGATGATGGTGGTTCATGCCACTTAGGTTTCAAGGATGAAAGGTTAGAACATAGGCAATCATTTCCTGGAGATGGTAATGGTAATTTTTCTGTTGGCAGGTAGAATTGGAAAATGAAATTTATGGATGCGACCTCTGCTGCTCAAGCAGCGGCTGAGTTTGCAGAATATGCAAGCTTAGCTGCCAGAGCTGTTGTAGAACTTTCAAGGCAATATTTTGTTGATGAGGGAGGTTCATGCCACTTAGGTTTTAAGGATGAAAGGTTGGAACATGGGCAATCATTTCCTGGAGATGGTAATGGTAATTTTTCTGTTGGCAGGCAGAATTGGAACATGAAATTTATGGATGCTACCTCTGCTGCTCATGCAGCGGCTGAGTTTGCAGAATATGCAAGCCTAGATTCCAGAGCTATTGTAGAACTTTCAAGGCAAGATTTTTTTGATGATGGTGGTTCATGCCACTTAGGTTTCAATGATGAAAGGTTGGAACATGGGCAATCATTTCCTGGAGATGGTAATGGTAATTTTTCTGTTGGCAGGCAGAATTGGAACATGAAATTTAAGGATGCTACCTCTGCTGCTCAAGCAGCGGCTGAGTTTGCAGAACATGCAAGCCTAGCTGCCAGAGCTGTTGTAGAACTTTCAAGGCAATATTGTGTTGATGATGGTGGTTCATGCCACTTAGGTTTCAAGGATGAAAGGTTGGAACATGGGCAATCATTTCCTGGAGATGGTAATGGTAATTTTTCTGTTGGCAGGCAGAATTGGAACATGAAATTTATGGATGCTACCTCTGCTGCTCAAGCAGTGGCTGAGTTTGCAGAATATGCAAGCCTAGATGCCAGAGCTGTTGTAGAACTTTCAAGGCAATATTGTGTTGATGATGGTGGTTCATGCTACTTCGGTTTCAAGGATGAAAGGTTGGAACATGGGCAATCATTTTCTGGAGATGGTAATGGTAATTTTTCTGTTGGCAGGCAGAATTGGAACATGAAATTTATGGATGCTACCTCTACTACTCAAGCAGCGGCTGAGTTTGCAGAATATGCAAGCCTAGCTGCCAGAGCTGTTGTAGAACTTTAAAGGCAATATTGTGTTGATGATGGTGGTTCATGCCACTAAGGTTTTAAGGATGAAAGGTTGGAACATGGTCAATCATTTCCTTGAAATGGTAAGGGTAATTTTTCTGTTGGCAGGCGAAATTGGAACATGAAATTTAAGGATGCTACCTCTGCTGCTCAAGCAGCGGCTGAGTTTGCATAACATTCAAGCCTAGCTGCCAGAGTTGTTGTTGAACTTTCAAGGTAATATTGAGTTGATGATGGCGGTTCATGCCACTTAGGTTTCAAGGATGAAAGGTTGGAACATGGGCAATCATTTCCTAGAGATGTTAATGGCAATTTGTCTGTTGGCAGGCAGAATTGGAACATGAAATTTATGGATGCTACCTCTGCTGCTCAAGCAGCGGCTGAGTTTGCAGAATATGCAAGCCTAGATGCCAGAGCTGTTGTAGAACTTTCAAGGCAATGTTTTTTTATGATGGTGGTTCATGCCACTTAGGTTTCAAGGATGAAAGGTTGGAACATGGGCAATCATTTCCTTGAGATGGTAATGATAATTTTTCTGTTTGCGGGCAGAATTTGAACACGAAATTTAAGGATGCTACCTCTACTACTCAAGCAGCGGCTGAGTTTGCAGAACATGCAAGCTTAGCTGCCAGAGCTGTTGTAGAACTTTCAAGGCAATATTTTGTTGATGATGGTGGTTCACGCCACTTAGGTTTCAAGGATGAAAGGTTTGAACATGAGCAATCAATTCCTAGAGATGGTAATGGTAATTTTTCTATTGGCAGGCGAAATTGGAACATGAAATTTAAGGATGCTACCTCTGCTGCTCAAGCAGCGGCTGAATTTGCATAACAGTCAAGCCTAGCTGCCAGAGTTGTTGTAGAACTTTCAAGGCAATATTGAGTTGATGTTGGTGGTTCATGCCACTTAGGTTTCAAGGATGAAAGGTTTGGACATGGGCAATCATTTCCTAGAGATGTGAATGGTAATTTTTCTATTTGCAGGCAGAATTGGAGCATAAAATTTAAGAATGCTACCTCTGCTGATCAAGCAGCGGCTGAGTTTGCAGAATATGCAAGCCTAGATGCCAGAGCTGTTGTAGAACTTTCAAGGCTATATTGTGATGATGATGGTGGTTCATGCCACTTAGGTTTCAAGGATGAAAGGTTGGAACATGGGCAATCATTTCCTGGAGATGGTAATGGTAATTTTTCTGTTGGCAGGCAGAATTGGAACATGAAACTTATGGATGCTACCTCTGCTGCTCAAGCAGCGGCCGAGTTTGCAGAATATGCAAGCCTAGCTGCCAGAGCTGTTGTACAACTTTAGAGGCAATATTATGTTGATGGTGGTGGTTCATGCCACTTAGGTTTCAAGGATGAAAGGTTGGAACAAGGGCAATTATTTCCTTGAGAAGGTAATGGTAATTTTTCTGTTGGCAGGCAGAATTGGAATAGGAAATTTGGGGATGCTACCTCTGCTGCTCAAGCAGCGGCTGAGTTTGTAGAACATGCAAGCCCTGCTACCAGAGCTGTTGTAGTACTTTCAAGGCAATATTGTGTTGATGATGGTGGTTCATGCCACTTAGGTTTCAAGGATGAAAGGTTGGAACATGGGCAATAATTTCCTAGAGATGGTATTGGTAATTTTTCTGTTGGCAGGCGAAATTGGAACATAAAATTTAAGGATGCTACCTCTGCTGCTTAAGCAGCGGCTGAATTTGCATAACATTCAAGCCTAGCTGCCAGAGTTGTTGTAGAACTTTCAAGGCAATATTGAGTTGATGATGGTGGTTCATGCCACTTAGGTTTCAAGGATGAAAGGTTTGAACATGGGCAATCATTTCCTGGAGATTGTAATGGTAATTTTTCTGTTGGCAAGCAGAATTGGAACATGAAATTTATGGATGCTACCTCTGCTGCTCAAGCAGCGGCTGAGTTTGCAGAACATGCAAGCTTAGCTGCCAGAGCTATTGTAGAACTTTCAAGGCAATATTTTTTTGATGATGGTGGTTCATGCCACTTAGGTTTCAAGGATGAAAGGTTTGAACATGGGCAATCATTTCCTAGATATAGTAATGGTAATTTTTCTGTTGGCAGGCAGAATTGGAACATGAAATTTAAGGATGCTACCTCTGCTGCTCAAGCAGCGGCTGAGTTTGTAGAACATGCAAGCCCAGCTGCCAGAGTTGTTGTAGAACTTTCAAGGCAATATTGTGTTGATGATGGTTGTTCATGCCACTTAGGTTTCAAGGATGAAAGGTTGGAACATAGGCAATCATTTCCTAGAGATGGTAATGGTAATTTTTCTATTGGCAGGTGAAATTGGAACATGAAATTTAAGGATGCTACCTCTGCTGCTCAAGCAGCGGCTGAATTTGCATTATATTCAAGCCTAGCTGCCAGAGTTATTATAGAACTTTCAAGGCAATATTGAGTTGATGATGGTGGTTCATGCCACTTAGGTTTCAAGGATGAAAGGTTTGAACATGGGCAATCATTTCTGGGAGATGGTAATGGTAATTTTTCTATTGGCAGGCAGAATTGGAACATGAAATTTATGGATGCTACCTATGCTGCTCAAGCAGCGGCTGAGTTTGCAGAATATGCAAGCCTAGATGCTAGAGCTGTTGTAGAACTTTCAAGGCAATATTGAGTTGATGATGGTGGTTCATGCCACTTAGGTTTCAAGGATGAAAGGTTTGAACATGGGCAATCATTTCCTAGAGATGTTAATGGTAATTTTTCTGTTGGCAGGCAGAATTGGAACATGAAATTTAAGAATGCTACCTCTGCTGCTCAAGCAGCGGCTGAGTTTGCAGAACATGCAAGCTTAGCTGCCAGAGCTGTTGTAGAACTTTCAAGGCAATATTTTTTTGATGATGGTGGTTCATGCCACTTAGGTTTCAAGGATGAAAGGTTTGAACATGGGCAATCATTTCCTAGAGATAGTAATGGTAATTTTTCTGTTGGCAGGCAGAATTGGAACATGAAATTTAAGGATGCTACCTCTGCTGCTCAAGCAGCGGCTGAGTTTGTAGAACATGCAAGCCCAGCTGCCAGAGTTGTTGTAGAACTTTCAAGGCAATATTGTGTTGATGATGGTTGTTCATGCCACTTAGGTTTCAAGGATGAAAGGTTGGAACATAGGCAATCATTTCCTTGAGATGGTAATGGTAATTTTTCTGTTGGCAGGCGAAATTGGAACATGAAATTTAAGGATGCTACCTCTACTGCTCAAGCAGCGGCTGAATTTGCATAACATTCAAGCCTAGCTGCCAGAGTTATTATAGAACTTTCAAGGCAATATTGAGTTGATGATGGTGGTTCATGCCACTTAGGTTTCAAGGATGAAAGGTTTGAACATGGGCAATCATTTCTGGGAGATGGTAATGGTAATTTTCCTATTGGCAGGCAGAATTGGAACATGAAATTTATGGATGCTACCTATGCTACTCAAGCAGCAGCTGAGTTTGCAGAATATGCAAGCCTAGATGCTAGAGCTGTTGTAGAACTTTCAAGGCAATATTGTGTTGATGATGGTGGTTCATGCCACTTAGGTTTCAAGGATGAAAGGTTGGAACATGGGCAATCATTTCCTAGAGATTGTATTGGTAATTTTTCTGTTGGCAGGCGAAATTGTAACATTAAATTTAAGGATGCTACCTCTGCTGCTCAAGCAGCGGTTGAATTTGCATAACATTCAAGCCTAGCTGCCAGAGTTGTTGTAGAACTTTCAAGGCAATATTGAGTTGATGATGGTGGTTCATGCCACTTAGGTTTCAAGGATGAAAGGTTTGAACATGGGCAATCATTTCCTAGAGATGTTAATGGTAATTTTTCTGTTGGCAGGCAGAATTGGAACATGAAATTTAAGAATGCTACCTCTGCTGCTCAAGCAGCGGCTGAGTTTGCAGAACATGCAAGCTTAGCTGCCAGAGCTGTTGTAGAACTTTCAAGGCAATATTTTTTTGATGATGGTGGTTCATGCCACTTAGGTTTCAAGGATGAAAGGTTTGAACATGGGCAATCATTTCTGGGAGATGGTAATGGTAATTTTTCTATTGGCAGGCAGAATTGGAACATGAAATTTATGGATGCTACCTATGCTGCTCAAGCAGCGGCTGAGTTTGCAGAACATGCAAGCCCAGCTGCCAGAGTTGTTGTAGAACTTTCAAGGCAATATTGTGTTGATGATGGTTGTTCATGCCACTTAGGTTTCAAGGATGAAAGGTTGGAACATAGGCAATCATTTCCTAGAGATGGTAATGGTAATTTTTCTGTTGGCAGGCGAAATTGGAACATGAAATTTAAGGATGATACCTCTGCTGCTCAAGCAGCGGCTGAATTTGCATAACATTCAAGCCCAGCTGCCAGAGTTATTGAAGAACTTTCAAGGCAATATTGAGTTGATGGTGGTGGTTCATGCCACTTAGGTTTCAAGGATGAATGGTTTGAACATGGGCAATCATTTCTGGGAGATGGTAATGGTAATTTTTCTATTGGCAGGCAGAATTGGAACATGAAATTTATGGATGCTACCTATGCTGCTCAAGCAGCGGCTGAGTTTGCAGAATATGCAAGCCTAGATGCTAGAGCTGTTGTAGAACTTTCAAGGCAATATTGTGATGATGATGGTGGTTCATGCCACTTAGGTTTCAAGGATGAAAGGTTGGAATATGGGCAATCATTTCCTGGAGATGGTAATGGTAATTTTTCTATTGGCAGGCAAAATTGGAACATGAAATTTATGGATGCTAAATCTGTTGCTCAAGCAGCGGCTGAGTTTGCAGAATATGCAAGCCTAGATGCCAGAGCTATTGTAGAACTTTCAAGGCAATATTGTGATGATGATAGTGGTTCATGGCACTTAGGTTTCAAGGATGAAAGGTTGGAACATGGGCAATCATTTCCTGGAGATAGTAATGGTAATTTTTCTGTTGGCAGGCAGAATTGGAACATGAAATTTATGGATGCTACCTCTGCTGCTCAAGCAGCGGCTAAGTTTGCAGAACATGCAAGCCTAGCTGCCAGAGGTGTTGTAGAACTTTAGAGGCAATATTGTGATGATGGTGGTGGTTCATGCCACTTAGGTTTCAAGGATGAAAGGTTGGAACAAGGGCAATTATTTCCTTGAGAAGTAATGGTAATATTTTTGTTGGCAGGCAGAATTGGAACATGAAATTTAGGGATGCTACCTCTGCTGCTCAAGCAGCGACTGAGTTTGCAGAACATGCAAGCCTAGCTGCCATAGCTGTTGTAGAACTTTAAAGGCAATATTGTGTTGATGATGGTGATTCATGCCACTTTGGTTTCAAAGATGAAAGGTTGGAACATGGGCAATCATTTCCTAGAGATGGTAATGCTTATTTTTCTGTTGGCAGGCGAAATTGGAACATGAAATTTAAGGATGCTACCTCTGCTGCTCAAGCAGCGGCTGAGTTTGCATAACATTCAAGCCTAGCTGCCAGAGCTGTTGTAGAACTTTCAAGGCAATATTTTGTTGATGATGGTGGTTCATGCCACTTAGGTTTCAAGGATAAAAGGTTGGAACATAGGCAATCATTTCCTAGAGAAGGTAATGGTAGTTTTTCTGTTGGCAGGCGAAATTGGAACATGAAATTTAAGGATGCTACCTCTACTGCTCAAGCAGCGGCGGAATTTGGATAACATTCAAGCCTAGCTGCCAGAGTTATTGTAGAACTTTCAAGGCAATATTGAGTTAATGATGGTGGTTCATGCCACTTAGGTTTCAAGGATGAAAGGTTTGAACATGGGCAATCATTTCTTGGAGATGGTAATGGTAATTTTTCTATTGGCAGGCAGAATTGGAACATGAAATTTATGGATGCTACCTATGCTGCTCAAGCAGCGGCTGAGTTTGCAGAATATGCAAGCCTAGATGCTAGAGCTGTTGTAGAACTTTCAAGGCAATATTGTGATGATGATGGTGGTTCATGCCACTTAGGTTTCAAGGATGAAAGGTTGGAATATGGGCAATCATTTCCTGGAGATGGTAATGGTAATTTTTCTGTTGGCAGGCAGAATTGGAACATGAAATTTATGGATGCTACCTCTGCGGCTCAAGCAACGGCTGAGTTTTCAGAATATGCAAGCCTAGATGCCAGAGCTGTTGTACAACTTTCAAGGCAGTATTGTGATGATGATGGTGGTTCATGCCACTTAGGTTTCAAGGATGAAAGGTTGAAACATGGGCAATCATTTCCTGGAGATGGTAATGGTAATTTTTCTGTTGGCAGGCAGAATTGGAACATGAAATTTATGGATGCTACCTCTGCAGCTCAAGCAGCGGCTGAGTTTGCAGAACATGCAAGCCTAGCTGCCAGAGGTGTTGTAGAACTTTAGAGGGAATATTGGGTTGATGGTGGTGGTTCATGCCACTTAGGTTTCAAGGATGAAAGGTTGGAACAAGGGCAATTATTTCCTTGAGAAGGTAATGGTAATTTTTCTGTTGGCAGGCAGAATTGGAACATGAAATTTAGGGATGCTACCTCTGCTGCTCAAGCAGCGACTGAGTTTGCAGAACATGCAATCCTAGCTGCCATAGCTGTTGTAGAACTTTAAAGGCAATATTGTGTTGATGATGGTGGTTCATGCCACTTAGGTTTCAAGGATAAAAGGTTGGAACATAGGCAATCATTTCCTAGAGAAGGTAATGGTAGTTTTTCTGTTGGCAGGCGAAATTGGAACATGAAATTTAAGGATGCTACCTCTACTGCTCAAGCAGCGGCGGAATTTGGATAACATTCAAGCCTAGCTGCCAGAGTTATTGTAGAACTTTCAAGGCAATATTGAGTTAATGATGGTGGTTCATGCCACTTAGGTTTCAAGGATGAAAGGTTTGAACATGGGCAATCATTTCTTGGAGATGGTAATGGTAATTTTTCTATTGGCAGGCAGAATTGGAACATGAAATTTATGGATGCTACCTATGCTGCTCAAGCAGCGGCTGAGTTTGCAGAATATGCAAGCCTAGATGCTAGAGCTGTTGTAGAACTTTCAAGGCAATATTGTGATGATGATGGTGGTTCATGCCACTTAGGTTTCAAGGATGAAAGGTTGGAATATGGGCAATCATTTCCTGGAGATGGTAATGGTAATTTTTCTGTTGGCAGGCAGAATTGGAACATGAAATTTATGGATGCTACCTCTGCTGCTCAAGCAGCGGCTGAGTTTGCAGAACATGCAAGCCTAGCTGCCAGAGGTGTTGTAGAACTTTAGAGGGAATATTGGGTTGATGGTGGTGGTTCATGCCACTTAGGTTTCAAGGATGAAAGGTTGGAACAAGGGCAATTATTTCCTTGAGAAGGTAATGGTAATTTTTCTGTTGGCAGGCAGAATTGGAACATGAAATTTAGGGATGCTACCTCTGCTGCTCAAGCAGCGACTGAGTTTGCAGAACATGCAATCCTAGCTGCCATAGCTGTTGTAGAACTTTAAAGGCAATATTGTGTTGATGATGGTGGTTCATGCCACTTAGGTTTTAAGGATAAAAGGTTGGAACATAGGCAATCATTTCCTAGAGAAGGTAATGGTAGTTTTTCTGTTGGCAGGCGAAATTGGAACATGAAATTTAAGGATGCTACCTCTACTGCTCAAGCAGCGGCGGAATTTGGATAACATTCAAGCCTAGCTGCCAGAGTTATTGTAGAACTTTCAAGGCAATATTGAGTTAATGATGGTGGTTCATGCCACTTAGGTTTCAAGGATGAAAGGTTTGAACATGGGCAATCATTTCTTGGAGATGGTAATGGTAATTTTTCTATTGGCAGGCAGAATTGGAACATGAAATTTATGGATGCTACCTATGCTGCTCAAGCAGCGGCTGAGTTTGCAGAATATGCAAGCCTAGATGCTAGAGCTGTTGTAGAACTTTCAAGGCAATATTGTGATGATGATGGTGGTTCATGCCACTTAGGTTTCAAGGATGAAAGGTTGGAATATGGGCAATCATTTCCTGGAGATGGTAATGGTAATTGTTCTGTTGGCAGGCAGAATTGGAACATGAAATTTATGGATGCTACCTCTGCTGCTCAAGCAACGGCTGAGTTTGCAGAATATGCAAGCCTAGATGCCAGAGCTGTTGTACAACTTTCAAGGTAGTATTGTGATGATGATGGTGGTTCATGCCACTTAGGTTTCAAGGATGAAAGGTTGAAACATGGGCAATCATTTCCTGGAGATGGTAATGGTAATTTTTCTGTTGGCAGGCAGAATTGGAACATGAAATTTATGGATGCTACCTCTGCTGCTCAAGCAGCGGCTGAGTTTGCAGGACATGCAAGCCTAGCTGCCAGAGGTGTTGTAGAACTTTAGAGGGAATATTGGGTTGATGGTGGTGGTTCATGCCACTTAGGTTTCAAGGATGAAAGGTTGGAACAAGGGCAATTATTTCCTTGAGAAGGTAATGGTAATTTTTCTGTTGGCAGGCAGAATTGGAACATGAAATTTAGGGATGCTACCTCTGCTGCTCAAGCAGCGACTGAGTTTGCAGAACATGCAATCCTAGCTGCCATAGCTGTTGTAGAACTTTAAAGGCAATATTGTGTTGATGATGGTGGTTCATGCCACTTAGGTTTCAAAGATGAAAGGTTGGAACATGGGCAATCATTTCCTAGAGATGGTAATGGTAATTTTTTTGTTGGCAGGCGAAATTGGAACATGAAATTTAAGGATGCTACCTCTGCTGCTCAAGCAGCGGCTGAGTTTGCATAACATTCAAGCCTAGCTGCCAGAGCTGTTGTAGAACTTTCAAGGCAATATTTTGTTGATGATGGTGGTTCATGCCACTTAGGTTTCATGGATGAAAGGTTGGAACATGGGCAATCATTTCCTAGAGATGGTAATGGTAATTTTTCTGTTGGCAGGCAGAATTGGAACATGAAATTTAAGGATGCTACCTCTGCCGCTCAAGCAGCGGCTGAGTTTGTAGAACATGCAAGCCCAGCTACCAGAGCTGTTGTAGAACTTTCAAGGCAATATTGTGTTGATGATGGTGGTTCATGCCACTTAGGTTTCAAGGATGAAAGGTTGGAACATGGGCAATCATTTCCTAGAGATGGTAATGGTAATTTTTCTGTTGGCAGGCGAAATTGGAACATAAAATTTAAGGATGCTACCTCTTGAATTTGCATAACAATCAAGCCTTGCTGCCAGAGTTATTGTAGAACTTTCAAGGCAATATTTTGTTGATGATGGTGGTTCATGCCACTTAGGTTTCATGGATGAAAGGTTGGAACATGGGCAATCATTTCCTAGAGATGGTAATGGTAATTTTTCTATTGGCAGGCAGAATTGGAACATGAAATTTAAGGATGCTACCTCTGCCGCTCAAGCAGCGGCTGAGTTTGTAGAACATGCAAGCCCAGCTACCAGAGCTGTTGTAGAACTTTCAAGGCAATATTGTGTTGATGATGGTGGTTCATGCCACTTAGGTTTCAAGGATGAAAGGTTGGAACATGGGCAATCATTTCCTAGAGATGGTAATGGTAATTTTTCTGTTGGCAGGCGAAATTGGAACATAAAATTTAAGGATGCTACCTCTTGAATTTGCATAACAATCAAGCCTTGCTGCCAGAGTTATTGTAGAACTTTTAAGGGAATATTGAGTTGATGATGGTGGTTCATGCCACTTAGGTTTCAAGGATGAAAGGTTTGAACATGGGCAATCATTTCCTAGAGATGTGAATGGTAATTTTTCTATTTGCAGGCAGAATTGGAACATGAAATTTAAGAATGCTACCTCTGTTGCTCAAGCAGCGGCTGAGATTGCAGAACATGCAAGCTTAGCTGCCAGAGCTGTTGTAGAACTTTCAAGGCAATATTTTATTGATGATGGTGGTTCATGCCACTTATGTTTCACGGATGAAAGGTTGGAACATGGGCAATTATTTCCTAGAGATGGTAATGGTAATTGTTCTGTTGGCAGGCAGAATTGGAACATGAAATTTAAGGATGCTACCTCAGCTGCTCAAGCAGCGGCTGAGTTTGCAGAACATGCAAGCCTAGCTGCCATAGCTGTTGTAGAACTTTAAAGGCAATATTGTGTTGATGATGGTGGTTGATGCCACTTAGGTTTCAAAGATGAAAGGTTGGAACATGGGAAATCATTTCCTAGAGATGGTAATGGTCATTTTTCTGTTGGCAGGCAGAATTGGAACATGAAATTTAAGGATGCTACCTCTGCTGCTTAAGCAGCGGCTGAATTTGCATAACATTCAAGCCTAGCTGCCTGAGTTGTTGTAGAACTTTCAAGGCAATATTGAGTTGATGATGGTGGTTCATGCCACTTAGGTTTCAAGGATGAAAGGTTTGGACATGGGCAATCATTTCCTAGAGATGTGAATGGTAATTTTTCTGTTTGCAGGCAGAATTGGAACATGAAATTTAAGAAAGCTACCTCTGCTGCTCAAGTAGCGGCTGAGATTGCAGAACATGCAAGCTTAGCTGCCAGAGCTGTTGTAGAACTTTCAAGGCAATATTTTGTTGATGATGGTGGTTCATGCCACTTAGGTTTCAAGGATGAAAGGTTGGAACATGGGGAATCATTTCCTAGATATGGTAATGGTAATTTTTCTGTTGGCAGGCAGAATTGGAACATAAAATTTAAGGATGCTACCTCTGCTGCTCAAGCAGCGGCTGAGTTTTTAGAACATGCAAGCCCAGCTGCCAGAGTTGGTGTAGAACTTTCAAGGCAATATTGTGTTGATGATGGTGGTTCATGCCACTTAGGTTTCAAGGATGAAAGGTTGGAACATGGGCAATCATTTCCTAGAGATGGTAATGGTAATTTTTCTGTTGGCAGGCAGAATTGGAACATGAAATTTAAGGATGCTACCTCTGCTGCTCAAGCAGCGGCTGAGTTTACAGAACATGCAAGCCTAACTACCAGAGCTGTTGTAGAACTTTCAAGGCAATATTGTGTTGATGATAGTGGTTCATGACACTTAAGTTTCAAAGATAAAAGGTTTGAATATGGGCAATTATTTTCTGGAGATGGTAATGGTAACATTTCTGTTGGCAGGCAGAATTGGAACATGAAATTTAAGGATGCTACCTCTGCTGCTCAAGCAGCGGCTGAGTTTGCAGAATATGCAAGCCTAGATGCCAGAGCTGTTGTAGAACTTTCAAGGCAATATTGTGTTGATGATGGTGGTTCATGCCACTTAGGTTTCAAGGATGAAAGGTAGGAACATGGGCAATCATTTCCTGGAGATGGTAATGGTAATTTTTCTATTGGCAGGCAGAATTGGAACATGAAATTTATGGATGCTACCTCTGCTGCTCAAGTAGTGGCTGAGTTTGCAGAATATTCAAGCCTAGCTGCCAGAGCTGTTGTAGAACTTTCAAGGCAATATTGTATTGATGATGGTGGTTCATGCCACTTAGGTTTCAAGGATGAAAGGTTGGAACATTGGCAATCATTTCCTGGAGATGGTAATAGTAATTTTTCTGTTGGCAGGCAGAATTGGTACATGAAATTTATGGATGCTACCTCTGCTGCTCAAGCAGCGGCTGAGTTTGCAGAATATGCAAGCCTAGCTGCCAGAGCTGTTGTAGTACTTTCAAGGCAATATTGTGTTGATGATGGTGGTTCATGCCACTTAGGTTTCAAGGATGAAAGGTTTGAACATGGGGAATCATTTCCTAGAGATGGTAATGGTAATTTTTCTGTTGGCTGGAGAAATTGGAACATGAAATTTAAGGATGCTACTTCTGCTGCTCAAGCAGCGGCTGAGTTTGTAGAACATGCAAGCCCAGCTACCAGAGCTGTTGTAGAACTTTCAAGGCAATATTGTATTGATGATGGTGGTTCATGCCACTTAGGTGTCAAGGATGAATGGTTGGAACATGGGCAATCATTTCCTAGAGATGGTAATGGTAATTTTTCTGTTGGCAGGCAGAATTGGAACATGAAATTTAAGGATGCTACCTCTGCTGCTCAAGCAGCAGCTGAGTTTGTAGAACATGTAAGCCCGACTACCAGAGCTGTTGTAGAACTTTCAAGGCAATATTGTGTGGATGATGGTGGTTCATGCCACTTAGGTTTCAAGGATGAATGGTTTGAACATAGGCAATCATTTCCTATAGATGGTAATGGTAATTTTTCTGTTGGCAAGCGAAATTGGAACATAAAATTTAAGAATGCTACCTCTGCTGCTCAAGCAGCGGCTGAGATTGCAGAACATGCAAGCTTAGCTGCCAGAGCTGTTGTAGAACTTTCAAGGCAATATTTTGTTGATGATGGCGGTTCATGCCACTTAGGTTTCAAGGATGAAAGGTTGGAACATGGGCAATCATTTCCTAGAGATGTGAATGGTAATTTTTCTGTTTGCAGGCAGAATTGGAACATGAAATTTAAGGATGCTACCTCTACTGCTCAAGCAGCGGCTGAGTTTGCAGAACATGCAAGGCCAGCTGCCAGAGCTGTTGTAGAACTTTCAAGGCAATATTGTGTTGATGATGGTGGTTCATGCCACTTAGGTTTCAAGGATGAAAGGTTGGAACATGGGCAATCATTTCCTAGAAATGGTAATGGTAATTTTTCTGTTGGGAGGCGAAATTGGAACATGAAATTTAAGGATGCTACCTCTGCTGCTCAAGCAGCGGCTGAATTTGCATAACATTCAAGCCTAGCTGCCAGAGTTATTGTAGAACTTTCAAGGCAATATTGAGTTGATGATGGTTGTTCATGCCACTTAGGTTTCAAGGATGAAAGGTTTGAACATGGGCAATCATTTCCTGGAGATGGTAATGGTAATTTTTCTGTTGACGGGCAGAATTGGAACATGAAATTTAAGAATGCTACCTATGCTGCTCAAGCAGTAGCTGAGTTTGTAGAACATGCAAGCCCAGCTACCAGAGCTGTTGTTGAACTTTCAAGGCAATATTGTGTGGATGATGGTGGTTCATGCCACTTAGGTTTCAAGGATGAATGGTTTGAACATAGGCAATCATTTCCTATAGATGGTAATGGTAATTTTTCTGTTGGCAGGCAGAATTGGAACATGAAATTTAAGGATGCTACCTCTGCTGCTCAAGCAGCAGCTGAGTTTGTAGAACATGCAAGCCCAGCTACCAGAGCTGTTGTAGAACTTTCAAGGCAATATTGTGTGGATGATGGTGGTTCATGCCACTTAGGTTTCAAGGATGAATGGTTTGAACATAGGCAATCATTTCCTATAGATGGTAATGGTAATTTTTCTGTTGGCAAGCGAAATTGGAACATGAAATTTAAGAATGCTACCTATGCTGCTCAAGCAGCGGCTGAGTTTGCAGAATATGCAAGCCTAGATGCCAGAGCTGTTGTAGAACTTTCAAGGCAATATTGTGATGATGATGGTGGTTCATGCCACTTAGGTTTCAAGGATGAAAGGTTGGAACATGGGCAATCATTTCCTAGAGATGGTAATGGTAATTTTTCTGTTGGCATGCAGAATTGGAACATGAAATTTAAGGATGCTACCTCTGCTGCTCAAGCAGCGGCTGAGTTTACAGAACATGCAAGCCTAACCGCCAGAGCTGTGGTAGAACTTTCAAGGCAATATTGTGTTGATGATAGTGGTTCATGCCACTTAGGTTTCAAGGATGAAAGGTTTGAACATGGGCAATCATTTCCTAGAGATGTTAATGGTAATTTTTCAGTTGGCAGGTAGAATTGGAACATGAAATTTAAGAATGCTACCTCTGCTGCTCAAGCAGCAGCTGAGTTTGCAGAACATGCAAGCTTAGCTACCAGAGCTGTTGTAGAACTTTCAAGGCAATATTGAGTTGATGATGGTGGTTTATGCCACTTAGGTTTCAAGGATGAATGGTTTGAACATGGGCAATCATTTCCTAGAGATGTTAATGGTAATTTTTCTGTTGGCTGGCAGAATTGGAACATGAAATTTAAGAATGCTACCTCTGCTGCTCAAGCAGCGGCTGAGGTTGCAGAACATGCAAGCTTAGCTACCAGAGCTGTTGTAGATATTTCAAGGCAATATTTTGTTGATGATGGTGGTTCATGCCACTTAGGTTTCTAGGATGAAAGGTTGGAACATGGGCAGTCATTTCCTAGAGATGGTAATGGTAATTTTTCTGTTGGCAGGCAGAATTGGAACATGAAATTTAAGGATGCAACCTCTGCTGCTCAAGCTGCGTCTGAGTTTGTAGAACATGCAAGCTCAGTTACCAGAGCTGTTGTAGAACTTTCAAGGCAATATTGTGTTGATGATGGTGGTTCATGCCACTTAGGTTTCAAGGATGAAAGGTTGGAACATGGGCAATCATTTCCTAGAGATGGTAATGGTAATTTTTTTGATGGCAGGCGAAACTGGAACTTAAAATTTAAGGATGCTACCTCTGCTGCTCAAGCAGCGGCTGAATTTGCATAACATTCTAGCCTAGCTGCCAGAGTTGTTGTAGAACTTTCAAGGCAATATTGAGTTGATGATGGTGGTTCATGCCACTTAGGTTTCAAGGATGAAAGGTTTGAACATGGGCAATCATTTCCTAGAGATGTGAATGGTAATTTTTCTGTTTGCAGGCAGAATTGGAAAATGAAATTTAAGAATGCTACCTCTACTTCTCAAGCAGCGGCTGAGATTGCAGAACATGCAAGCTTAGCTGCCAGAGCTGTTGTAGAACTTTCAAGGCAATATTTTGTTGATGATGGTGGTTCATGCCACTTAGGTTTCAAGGATGAAAGGTTGGAACATGGGCAATCATTTCCTAGAGATGGTAATGGTAATTTTTCTGTTGGCATGCAGAATTGGAACATGAAATTTAAGGATGCTACCTCTGCTGCTCAAGCAGCGGCTGAGTTTACAGAACATGCAAGCCTAACCGCCAGAGCTGTGGTAGAACTTTCAAGGCAATATTGTGTTGATGATAGTGGTTCATGCCACTTAGGTTTCAAGGATGAAAGGTTTGAACATGGGCAATCATTTCCTAGAGATGTTAATGGTAATTTTTCAGTTGGCAGGTAGAATTGGAACATGAAATTTAAGAATGCTACCTCTGCTGCTCAAGCAGCAGCTGAGTTTGCAGAACATGCAAGCTTAGCTACCAGAGCTGTTGTAGAACTTTCAAGGCAATATTGAGTTGATGATGGTGGTTTATGCCACTTAGGTTTCAAGGATGAATGGTTTGAACATGGGCAATCATTTCCTAGAGATGTTAATGGTAATTTTTCTGTTGGCTGGCAGAATTGGAACATGAAATTTAAGAATGCTACCTCTGCTGCTCAAGCAGCGGCTGAGGTTGCAGAACATGCAAGCTTAGCTACCAGAGCTGTTGTAGATATTTCAAGGCAATATTTTGTTGATGATGGTGGTTCATGCCACTTAGGTTTCTAGGATGAAAGGTTGGAACATGGGCAGTCATTTCCTAGAGATGGTAATGGTAATTTTTCTGTTGGCAGGCAGAATTGGAACATGAAATTTAAGGATGCAACCTCTGCTGCTCAAGCTGCGTCTGAGTTTGTAGAACATGCAAGCTCAGCTACCAGAGCTGTTGTAGAACTTTCAAGGCAATATTGTGTTGATGATGGTGGTTCATGCCACTTAGGTTTCAAGGATGAAAGGTTGGAACATGGGCAATCATTTCCTAGAGATGGTAATGGTAATTTTTTTGATGGCAGGCGAAACTGGAACTTAAAATTTAAGGATGCTACCTCTGCTGCTCAAGCAGCGGCTGAATTTGCATAACATTCTAGCCTAGCTGCCAGAGTTGTTGTAGAACTTTCAAGGCAATATTGAGTTGATGATGGTGGTTCATGCCACTTAGGTTTCAAGGATGAAAGGTTTGAACATGGGCAATCATTTCCTAGAGATGTGAATGGTAATTTTTCTGTTTGCAGGCAGAATTGGAAAATGAAATTTAAGAATGCTACCTCTACTTCTCAAGCAGCGGCTGAGATTGCAGAAAATGCAAGCTTAGCTGCCAGAGCTGTTGTAGAACTTTCAAGGCAATATTTTGTTGATGATGGTGGTTCATGCCACTTAGGTTTCAAGGATGAAAGGTTGGAACATGGACAATCATTTCCTAGAGATGGTAATGGTAATTTTTCTGTTGGCAGGCAGAATTGGAACATGAAATTTAAGGATGCTACCTCTGCTGCTCAAGCAGCGGCTGAGTTTGCAGAATATGCAAGCCTAGATGCCAGAGCTGTGTTAGAACTTTCAAGGCAATATTGTGTTGATGATGGTGGTTCATGCCACTTAGGTTTCAAGGATAAAAGGTTTGAACATGGGCAATCATTTCCTGGAGATGGTAATGGTAATTTTTCTGTTGGCAAGCGAAATTGGAACATAAAATTTAAGAATGCTACCTCTGCTGCTCAAGCAGCGGCTGAGATTGCAGAACATGCAAGCTTAGCTGCCAGAGCTGTTGTAGAACTTTCAAGGCAATATTTTGTTGATGATGGTGGTTCATGCCACTTAGGTTTCAAGGATGAAAGGTTGGAACATGGGCAATCATTTCCTAGAGATGTGAATGGTAATTTTTCTGTTTGCAGGCAGAATTGGAACATGAAATTTAAGGATGCTACCTCTACTGCTCAAGCAGCGGCAGAGTTTGCAGAACATGCAAGCCCAGCTGCCAGAGCTGTTGTAGAACTTTCAAGGCAATATTGTGTTGATGATGGTGGTTCATGCCACTTAGGTTTCAAGGATGAAAGGTTGGAACATGGGCAATCATTTCCTAGAAATGGTAATGGTAATTTTTCTGTTGGCAGGCGAAATTTGAACATGAAATTTAAGGATGCTACCTCTGCTGCTCAAGCAGCGGCTGAATTTGCATAACATTCAAGCCTAGCTGCCAGAGTTATTGTAGAACATTCAAGGCAATATTGAGTTGATGATGGTTGTTCATGCCACTTAGGTTTAAAGGATGAAAGGTTTGAACATGGGCAATCATTTCCTGGAGATGGTAATGGTAATTTTTCTGTTGGCGGGCAGAATTGGAACATGAAATTTATGGATGCTACCTATGCTGCTCAAGCAGCGGCTGAGTTTGCAAAATATGCAAGCCTAGATGCCAGAGCTGTTGTAGAACTTTCAAGGCAATTTTGTGATGATGATGGTTGTTCATGCCAATTAGGTTTCAATGATGAAAGGTTGGAACAAGGGCAATCATTTCCTGGAGATGGTAATGGTAATTTTTTTGTTGGTAGGCAGAATTGGAACATGAAATTTATTGATGCTACCTCTACTGCTCAAGCAACGGCTGAGTTTGCAGAATATGCAAGCTTAGCTGCCAGAGCTGTTGTAGAACTTTAGAGGCAATATTGTGTTGATAGTGGTGGTTCATACCACTTAGGTTTCAAGGATGAAAGGTTGGAACAAGGGCAATTATTTCCTTGAGAAGTTTATGGTAATTTTTCTGTTGGCAGGCAGAATTGGAACATGAAATTTAGGGATGCTACCTCTGCTTATCAAGCAGCGACTGAGTTTGCAGAACATGCAAGACTAGCTGCCATAGCTGTTGTAGAACTTTAAAGGCAATATTGAGTTGATGATGGTGGTTCATGCCACTTAGGTTTCAAGGATGAATGGTTTGAACATGGGCAATCATTTCCTAGAGATGTTAATGGTAATTTTTCTGTTGGCTGGCAGAATTGGAACATGAAATTTAAGAATGCTACCTCTGCTGCTCAAGCAGCGGCTGAGTTTGCAGAACATGCAAGCTTAGCTACCAGAGCTGTTGTAGGTCTTTCAAGGCAATATTTTGTTGATGATGGTGGTTCATGCCACTTAGGTTTCTAGAATGAAAGGTTGGAACATGGGCAATCATTTCCTAGAGATGGTAATGGTAATTTTTCTGTTGGCAGGCAGAATTGGAACATGAAATTTAAGGATGCTACCTCTGCTGCTCAAGCTGCGTCTGAGTTTGTAGAACATGCAAGCCCAGCTACCAGAGCTGTTGTAGAACTTTCAAGGCAATATTGTGTTGATGATGGTGGTTCATGCCACTTAGGTTTCAAGGATGAAAGGTTGGAACATGGGCAATCATTTCCTAGAGATGGTAATGGTAATTATTTTATTGGCAGGCGAAATTGGAACATAAAATTTAAGGATGCTACCTCTGCTGCTCAAGCAGCGGCTGAATTTGCATAACATTCTAGCCTAGCTGCCAGAGTTGTTGTAGAACTTTCAAGGCAATATTGAGTTGATGATGGTGGTTCATGCCACTTAGGTTTCAAGGATGAAAGGTTTGAACATGGGCAATCATTTCCTAGAGATGTGAATGGTAATTTTTCTGTTTGCAGGCCGAATTGGAACATGAAATTTAAGAATGCTACCTCTACTTCTCAAGCAGCGGCTGAGATTGCAGAACATGCAAGCTTAGCTGCCAGAGCTGTTGTAGAACTTTCAAGGCAATATTTTGTTGATGATGGTGGTTCATGCCACTTAGGTTTCAAGGATGAAAGGTTGGAACATGGGCAATCATTTCCTAGAGATGGTAATGGTAATTTTTCTGTTGGCAGGCAGAATTGGAACATGAAATTTAAGGATGCTACCTCTGCTGCTCAAGCAGCGGCTGAGTTTGCAGAATATGCAAGCCTAGATGCCAGAGCTGTTGTAGAACTTTCAAGGCAATATTGTGTTGATGATGGTGGTTCATGCCACTTAGGTTTCAAGGATGAAAGGTTTGAACATGGGCAATCATTTCCTGGAGATGGTAATGGTAATTTTTCTGTTGGTAGGGAGAATTGGAACATGAAATTTATGGATGCTACCTATGCTGCTCAAGCAGCGGCTGAGTTTGCAGAATATGCAAGCCTAGATGCCAGAGCTGTTGTAGAACTTTCAAGGTAATATTGTGATGATGATGGTGGTTCATACCACTTAGGTTTCAAGGATGAAAGGTTGGAACAAGGGCAATCATTTCCTGGAGATGGTAAAGGTAATTTTTCTGTTGGTAGGCAGAATTGGAACATGAAATTTATGGATGCTACCTCTGCTGCTCAAGCAGCGGCTGAGTTTGCAGAATATGCAAGCCTAGCTGCCAGAGCAGTTGTAGAACTTTAGAGGCAATATTGTGTTGATGGTGGTGGTTCATACCACTTAGGTTTCAAGGATGAAAGGTTGGAACAAGGGCAATTATTTCCTTGAGAAGGTTATGGTAATTTTTCTGTTGGCAGGAAGAATTGGAACCTGAAATTTAGGGATGCTACCTCTGCTTATCAAGCAGCGACTGAGTTTGTAGAACATGCAAGCCTAGCTGCCATAGCTGTTGTAGAACTTTAAAGGCAATATTGTGTTGATGATGGTGGTTCATGCCACTTAGGTTTCAAGGATGAAAGGTTTGAACATGGGCAATCACTTCCTAGAGATGTGAATGGTAATTTTTCTGTTTGCAGGCAGAATTGGAACATGAAATTTAAGGATGCTACCTCTGCTGCTCAAGCAGCGGCTGAGTTTGTAGAACATGCAAGCCCAGCTACCAGAGCTGTTGTAGAACTTTCAAGGCAATATTGTGTTGATGATGGTGGTTCATGCCACTTAGGTTTCAAGGATGAAAGGTTGAAACATGGGCAATCATTTCCTAGAGATGGTAATGGTAATTTTTCTGCTGGCAGGCGAAATTGAAACATAAAATTTAAGGATGCTATCTCTGCTGCTCAAGCAGCGGCTGAATTTGCATAACATTCTAGCCTAGCTGCCAGAGTTGTTGTAGAACTTTCAAGGCAATATTGAGTTGATGATGGTGGTTCATGCCACTTAGGTTTCAAGGATGAAAGGTTTGAACATGGGCAATCATTTCCTGGGAGATGGTTATGGTAATTTTTCTATTGGCAGGCAGAATTGGAACATGAAATTTAAGAATGCTACCTCTGCTTCTCAAGCAGCGGCTGAGATTGCAGAACATGCAAGCTTAGCTGCCAGAGCTGTTGTAGAACTTTCAAGGCAATATTTTGTTGATGATGGTGGTTCATGCCACTTAGGTTTCAAGGATGAAAGGTTGGAACATGGGCAATCATTTCCTAGAGATGGTAATGGTAATTTTTCTATTGGCAGGCAGAATTGGAACATGAAATTTAAGGATGCTACCTCTGCTGCTCAAGCAGCGGCTGAGTTTGCAGAATATGCAAGCCTAGATGCCAGAGCTGTTGTAGAACTTTCAAGGCAATATTGTGTTGATGATGGTGGTTCATGCCACTTAGGTTTCAAGGATGAAAGGTAGGAACATGGGCAATCATTTCCTGGAGATGGTAATGGTAATTTTTCTATTGGCAGGAAGAATTGGAACATGAAATTTATGGATGCTACCTCTGCTGCTCAAGCAGCGGCTGAGTTTGCAGAATATTCAAGCCTAGCTGCCAGAGCTATTGCAGAACTTTCAGGGCAATATTGTGTTGATGATGGTGGTTCATGCCACTTAGGTTTCTAGGATGAAAGGTTGGAAAATTGGCAATAATTTCCTGGAGATGGTAATGGTAATTTTTCTGTTGGCAGGCAGAATTGGAACATGAAATTTATGGATGCTACCTCTGCTCCTCAAGCAGTGGCTGAGTTGGCAGAATATGCAAGCCTAGATGCCAGAGCTGTTGTAGAACCTTCAAGGCAATATTGTGTTGATGATGGTGGTTCATGCCACTTAGGTTTCAAGGATGAAAGGTTGGAACATGGGCAATCATTTCCTGGAGATGGTTATGGTAAATTTTCTGTTGGCAGGTAGAATTGGAACATGATATTAAAGGATGCTACCTCTGCTGCTCAAGCAGCGGCCGAGTTTGCAGAACATGCAAGCCTAGATGCCAGAGCTGTTGTGGAACTTTCAAGGCAATATTGTGTTGATGATGGTGGTTCATGCCACTTAGGTTTCAAGTATGAAAGGTTGGAACATGGGCTATCATTTCCTGGAGATGGTAATGGTAATTTTTCGATTGGCAGGCAGAATTGGAACATGAAATTTATGGATTCTACCTCTGCTGCTCAAGCAGCGGCTGAGTTTGCAGAATATTCAAGCCTAGATACCAGAGCTATTGGAGAACTTTCAAGGCAATATTGTGTTGATGATGGTGGTTCATGCCACTTAGGTTTCAAGGATGAAAGGTAGGAACTTGGGCAATCATTTCCTGGAGATGGTAATGGCAATTTTTCTATTGGCAGGCAGAATTGGAATATGAAATTTATGGATGCTACCTCTGCTGCTTAAGCATTGGCTGAGTTTGCAGAACATGCAAGCCTAGCTGCCAGAGCTGTCGTAGAACTTTCAAGGCAATATTATATTGATGATAGTGGTTCATGACACTTAGTTTTCAAGGATGAAAGGTTGGAACATGGGCAATCATTTCCTGGAGATGGTAATGGAAACATTTCTGTTGGCAGGCAGAATTGGAACATGAAATTTAAGGATGCTACCTCTGCTGCTCAAGCAGCGGCTGAGTTTGCAGAATATGCAAGCCTAGATGCCAGAGCTGTTGTAGAACTTTCAAGGCAATATTGTGATGATGATGGTGGTTCATGCCACTTAGGTTTCAAGGATGAAAGGTTGGAACAAGGGCAATCATTTCCTGGAGATGGTAATGGTAACTTTTCTGTTGGTAGGCAGAATTGGAACATGAAATTTATGGATGCTACCTCTGCTGCTCAAGCAACGGCTGAGTTTGTAGAATATGCAAACCTAGCTGCCAGAGCTGTTGTAGAACTTTAGAGGCAATATTGTGTTGATGGTGGTGGTTCATACCACTTAGGTTTCACGGATGAAAGGTTGGAACAAGGGCAATTATTTCCTTGAGAAGGTTATGGTAATTTTTCTGTTGGCAGGCAGAATTAGAACATGAAATTTAGGGATGCTACCTCTGCTTATCAAGCAGCGACTGAGTTTGCAGAACATGCAAGCCTAGCTGCCATAGCTGTTGTAGAACTTTAAAGGCAATATTGTGTTGATGATGGTGGTTCATGCCACTTAGGTTTCAAGGATGAAAGGTTTGAACATGGGGAATCATTTCCTAGAGATGGTAATGGTAATTTTTCTGTTGGCTGGAGAAATTGGAACATGAAATTTAAGGATGCTACCTCTGCTGTTCAAGCAGCGGCTGAGTTTGTAGAACATGCAAGCCCAGCTACCAGAGCTATTGTAGAACTTTCAAGGCAATATTGTATTGATGATGGTGGTTCATGCCACTTAGGTGTCAAGGATGAAAGGTTGGAACATGGGCAATCATTTCCTAGAGATGGTAATGGTAATTTTTCTGTTGGCAGGCAGAATTGGAACATGAAATTTAAGGATGCTACCTCTGCTGCTCAAGCAGCAGCTGAGTTTGTAGAACATGCAAGCCCAGCTACCAGAGCTGTTGTAGAACTTTCAAGGCAATATTGTGTGGATGATGGTGGTTCATGCCACTTAGGTTTCAAGGATGAATGGTTTGAACATAGGCAATCATTTCCTAGTGATGGTAATGGTAATTTTTCTGTTGGCAAGCGAAATTGGAACATAAAATTTAAGAATGCTACCTCTGCTGCTCAAGCAGCGGCTGAGATTTTAGAACATGCAAGCTTAGCTGCCAGAGCTGTCGTAGAACTTTCAAGGCAATATTTTGTTGATGATGGTGGTTCATGCCACTTAGGTTTCAAGGATGAAAGGTTGGAACATGGGCAATCATTTCCTAGAGATGTGAATGGTAATTTTTCTGTTTGCAGGCAAAATTGGAACATGAAATTTAAGGATGCTACCTCTACTGCTCAAGCAGCGGCTGAGTTTGCAGAACATGCAAGCCCAGCTGCCAGAGCTGTTGTAGAACTTTCAAGGTAATATTGTGTTGATGATGGTGGTTCATGCCACTTAGGTTTCAAGGATGAAAGGTTGGAACAAGGGCAATCATTTCCTGGAGATGGTAATGGTAATTTTTTTGTTGGTAGGCAGAATTGGAACATGAAATTTATTGATGCTACCTCTACTGCTCAAGCAACAGCTGAGTTTGCAGAATATGCAAGCTTAGCTGCCAGAGCTGTTGTAGAACTTTAGAGGCAATATTGTGTTGATAGTGGTGGTTCATACCACTTAGGTTTCAAGGATGAAAGGTTGGAACAAGGGCAATTATTTCCTTGAGAAGTTTATGGTAATTTTTCTGTTGGCAGGCAGAATTGGAACATGAAATTTAGGGATGCTACCTCTGCTTATCAAGCAGCGACTGAGTTTGCAGAACATGCAAGACTAGCTGCCATAGCTGTTGTAGAACTTTAAAGGCAATATTGAGTTGATGATGGTGGTTCATGCCACTTAGGTTTCAAGGATGAATGGTTTGAACATGGGCAATCATTTCCTAGAGATGGTAATGGTAATTTTCCTGTTGGCAGGCGAAATTGGAACATGAAATTTAAGGATGCTACCTCTCCTGCTCAAGCAGCGGTAGAGTTTGCATAACATTCAAGCCTAGCTGCCAGAGTTGTTGTAGAACTTTCAAGGCAATATTGAGTTGATGATGGTGGTTCATGCCACTTAGGTTTCAAGGATGAATGGTTTGAACATGGGCAATCATTTCCCAGAGATGTTAATGGTAATTTTTCTGTTGGCTGGCAGAATTGGAACATGAAATTTAAGAATGCTACCTCTGCTGCTCAAGCAGCGGCTGAGTTTGCAGAACATGCAAGCTTAGCTACCAGAGCTGTTGTAGATCTTTCAAGGCAATATTTTGTTGATGATGGTGGTTCATGCCACTTAGGTTTCAAGGATGAAAGGTTGGAACATGGGCAATCATTTCCTAGAGATGGTAATGGTAATTTTTCTGTTGGCAGGCAGAATTGGTACATGAAATTTAAGGATGCTACCTCTGCTGCTCAAGCAGCGGCTGAGTTTGCATAACATGCAAACCTAGCTGCCAGAGTTGTTGTAGAACTTTCAAGGCAATATTGTGTTGATGATGGTGGTTCATGCCACTTAGGTTTCAAGGATGAAAGGTTGGAACATGGGCAATCATTTCCTAGAGATGGTAATGGTAATTTTTTTGTCGGCAGGCGAAATTGGAACATAAAATTTAAGGATGCTACCTCTGCTGCTCAAGCAGCGGCTGAATTTGCATAACATTCTAGCCGAGCTGCCAGAGTTGTTGTAGAACTTTCAAGGCAATATTGAGTTGATGATGGTGGTTCATGCCACTTAGGTTTCAAGGATGAAAGGTTTGAACATGGGCAATCATTTCCTAGAGATGTGAATGGTAATTTTTCTGTTTGCAGGCAGAATTGGAACATGAAATTTAAGAATGCTACCTCTACTTCTCAAGCAGCGGCTGAGATTGCAGAACATGCAAGCTTAGCTGCCAGAGCTGTTGTAGAACTTTCAAGGCAATATTGTTTTGATGATGGTGGTTCATGCCACTTAGGTTTCAAGGATGAAAGGTTGGAACATGGGCAATCATTTCCTAGAGATGGTAATGGTAATTTTTCTGTTGGCAGGCAGAATTGGAACATGAAATTTAAGGATACTACCTCTGCTGCTCAAGCAGCGGCTGAGTTTGCAGAATATGCAAGCCTAGATGCCAGAGCTGTTGTAGTACTTTCAAGGCAATATTGTGTTGATGATGGTGGTTCATGCCACTTAGGTTTCAAGGATGAAAGGTTTGAACATAGGCAATCATTTCCTAGTGATGGTAATGGTAATTTTTCTGTTGGCAAGCGAAATTGGAACATAAAATTTAAGAATGCTACCTCTGCTGCTCAAGCAGCGGCTGAGATTTTAGAACATGCAAGCTTAGCTGCCAGAGCTGTCGTAGAACTTTCAAGGCAATATTTTGTTGATGATGGTGGTTCATGCCACTTAGGTTTCAAGGATGAAAGGTTGGAACATGGGCAATCATTTCCTAGAGATGTGAATGGTAATTTTTCTGTTTGCAGGCAAAATTGGAACATGAAATTTAAGGATGCTACCTCTACTGCTCAAGCAGCGGCTGAGTTTGCAGAACATGCAAGCCCAGCTGCCAGAGCTGTTGTAGAACTTTCAAGGTAATATTGTGTTGATGATGGTGGTTCATGCCACTTAGGTTTCAAGGATGAAAGGTTGGAACATGGGCAATCATTTCCTAGAAATGGTAATGGTAATTTTTCTGTTGGCAGGCGAAATTGGAACATGAAATTTAAGGATGCTACCTCTGCTGCTCAAGCAGCGGCTGAATTTGCATAACATTCAAGCATAGAGCTGCCAGAGTTATTGTAGAACTTTCAAGGCAATATTGAGTTGATGATGGTTGTTCATGCCACTTAGGTTTCAAGGATGAAAGGTTTGAACATGGGCAATCATTTCCTGGAGATGGTAATGGTAATTTTTCTGTTGGCGGGCAGAATTGGAACATGAAATTTTTGGATGCTACCTATGCTGCTCAAGCAGCGGCTGAGTTTGCAGACTATGCAAGCCTAGATGCCAGAGCTGTTGTAGAACTTTCAAGGCAATATTGTGATGATGATGGTGGTTCATGCCACTTAGGTTTCAAGGATGAAAGGTTGGAACATGGGCAATCATTTCCTAGAGATGGTAATGGTAATTTTTCTGGTTGCAGGCAGATTTGGAACATGAAATTTAAGGATGCTACCTCTACTGCTCAAGCAGCGGCTGAGTTTGCAGAACATGCAAGCCCAGCTGCCAGAGCTGTTGTAGAACTTTCAAGGCAATATTGTGTTGATGATGGTGGTTCATGCCACTTAGGTTTCAAGGATGAAAGGTTGGAACATTGGCAATCATTTACTAGAAATGGTAATGGTAATTTTTCTGTTGGCAGGCGAAATTGGAACATGAAATTTAAGGATGCTACCTCTGCTGCTCAAGCAGCGTCTGAATTTGCATAACATTCAAGCCTAGCTGCCAGAGTTATTGTAGAATTTTCAAGGCAATATTGAGTTGATGATGGTTGTTCATGCCACTTAGGTTTCAAGGATGAAAGGTTTGAACATGGGCAATCATTTCCTGGAGATGGTAATGGTAATTTTTCTGTTCGCGGGCAGAATTGGAACATGAAATTTTTGGATGCTACCTATGCTGCTCAAGCAGTGGCTGAGTTTGTAGAATATGCAAGCCTAGATGCCAGAGCTGTTGTAGAACTTTCAAGGCAATATTGTGATGATGATGGTGGTTCGTGCCACTTAGGTTTCAAGGATGAAAGGTTGGAACATGGGCAATCATTTCCTAGAGACGTTAATGGTAATGTTTCTGTTGGCGGGCAGAATTGGAACATGAAATTTTTGGATGCTACCTATGCTGCTCAAGCAGCGGCTGAGTTTGCAGAATATGCAAGCCTAGATGCCAGAGCTGTTGTAGAACTTTCAAGGCAATATTTTGATGATGATGGTGGTTCATGCCACTTAGGTTTCAAGGATGAAAGGTTGGAACATGGGCAATCATTTCCTAGAGATGGTAATGGTAATTTTTCTGTTGGCAGGCAGAATTGGAACATGAAATTTAAGGATGCTACCTCTACTGCTCAAGCAGCGGCTGAGTTTGCAGAACATGCAAGCCCAGCTGCCAGAGCTGTTGTAGAACTTTCAAGGCAATATTGTGTTGATGATGGTGGTTCATGCCACTTAGGTGTCAAGGATGAAAGGTTGGAACATGGGCAATCATTTCCTAGAGATGGTAATGGTAATTTTTCTGTTGGCAGGCAGAATTGGAACATGAAATTTAAGGATGCTACCTCTGCTGCTCAAGCTGCGTCTGAGTTTGCAGAACATGCAAGCTTAGCTGCCAGAGCTGTTGTAGAACTTTCAAGGCAATATTTTGTTGATGATGGTGGTTCATGCCACTTAGGTTTCAAGGATGAAAGGTTGGAACATGGGCAATCATTTCCTAGAGATGTGAATGGTAATTTTTCTGTTTGCAGGCAGAATTGGAACATGAAATTTAAGGATGCTACCTCTACTGCTCAAGCAGCGGCTGAGTTTGCAGAACATGCAAGCCCAGCTGCCAGAGCTGTTGTAGAACTTTCAAGGCAATATTGTGTTGATGATGGTGGTTCATGCCACCTAGGTTTCAAGGATGAAAGGTTGGAACATGGGCAATCATTTCCTAGAAATGGTAATGGTAATTTTTCTATTGGCAGGCGAAATTGGAACATGAAATTTAAGGATGCTACCTCTGCTGCTCAAGCAGCGGCTGAATTTGCATAATATTCAAGCCTAGCTGCCAGAGTTATTGTAGAACTTTCAAGGCAATATTGAGTTGATGATGGTTGTTCATGCCACTTAGGTTTCAAGGATGAAAGGTTTGAACATGGGCAATCATTTCCTGGAGATGGTAATGGTAATTTTTCTGTTGGCGGGCAGAATTGGAACATGAAATTTTTGGATGCTACCTATGCTGCTCAAGCAGCGGCTGAGTTTGCAGAATATGCATGCCTAGATGCCAGAGCTGTTGTAGAACTTTCAAGGCAATATTGTGATGATGATGGTGGTTCATGCCACTTAGGTTTCAAGGATGAAAGGTTGGAACATGGGCAATCATTTCCTAGAGATGGTAATGGTAATTTTTCTGTTGGCAGGCAGAATTGGAACATGAAATTTAAGGATGCTACCTCTGCTGCTCAAGCAGCGGCTGAATTTGCATAACATTCAAGCCTAGCTGCCAGAGTTATTGTAGAACTTTCAAGGAAATATTGAGTTGATGATGGTTGTTCATGCCACTTAGGTTTCAAGGATGAAAGGTTTGAACATGGGCAATCCTTTCCTAGAGATGTTAATGGTAATTTTTCTGTTGGCAGGCAGAATTGGAACATGAAATTTAAGAATGCTACCTCTGCTGCTCAAGCAGCGGCTGAGTTTGCAGAACATGCAAGCTTAGCTACCAGAGTTGTTGTAGAACTTTCAAGGCAATATTGAGTTGATGATGGTGGTTTATGCCACTTAGGTTTCAAGGATGAATGGTTGGAACATGGGCAATCATTTCCTAGAGATGGTAATGGTAATTTTTCTGTTGGCAGGCAGAATTGGAACATGAAATTTAAGAATGCTACCTCTGCTGCTCAAGCAGCGGCTGAGTTTGCAGAACATGCAAGCTTAGCTACCAGAGCTGTTGTAGATCTTTCAAGGCAATATTTTGTTGATGATGGTGGTTCATGCCACTTAGGTTTCTAGGATGAAAGGTTGGAAAATGGGCAGTCATTTCCTAGAGATGGTAATGGTAATTTTTCTGTTGGCAGGCAGAATTGGAACATGAAATTTAAGGATGCTACCTCTGCTGCTCAAGCTGCGTCTGAGTTTGTAGAACATGCAAGCCCAGCTACCAGAGCTGTTGTAGAACTTTCAAGGCAATATTGTGCTGATGATGGTGGTTCATGCCACTTAGGTTTCAAGGATGAAAGGTTGGAACATGGGCAATCATTTCCTAGAGATGGTAATGGTAATTTTTTTGTTTGCAGGCGAAATTGGAACATAAAATTTAAGGATGCTACCTCTGCTGCTCAAGCAGCGGCTGAATTTGCATAACATTCTAGCCTAGCTGCCAGAGTTGTTGTAGAACTTTCAAGGCAATATTGAGTTGATGATGGTAGTTCATGCCACTTAGGTTTCAAGGATGAAAGGTTTGAACATGGGCAATCATTTCCTAGAGATGTGAATGGTAATTTTTCTGTTTGCAGGCAGAATTGGAACATGAAATTTAAGAATGCTACCTCTACTTCTCAAGCAGCGGCTGAGATTGCAGAACATGCAAGCTTAGCTGCCAGAGCTGTTGTAGAACTTTCAAGGCAATATTTTGTTGATGATGGTGGTTCATGCCACTTAGGTTTCAAGGATGAAAGGTTGGAACATGGACAATCATTTCCTAGAGATGGTAATGGTAATTTTTCTATTGGCAGGCAGAATTGGAACATGAAATTTAAGGATGCTACCTCTGCTGCTCAAGCAGCGGCTGAGTTTGCAGAATATGCAAGCCTAGATGCCAGAGCTGTTGTAGAACTTTCAAGGCAATATTGTGTTGATGATGGTGGTTCATGCCACTTAGGTTTCAAGGATGAAAGGTTTGAACATGGGCAATCATTTCCTGGAGATGGTAATGGTAATTTTTCTGTTGGTAGGCAGAATTGGAACATGAAATTTATGGATGCTACCTATGCTGCTCAAGCAGCGGCTGAGATTGCAGAACATGCAAGCTTAGCTGCCAGAGCTGTTGTAGAACTTTCAAGGCAATATTTTGTTGATGATGGTGGTTCATGCCACTTAGGTTTCAAGGATGAAAGGTTGGAACATGGGCAATCATTTCCTAGAGATGTGAATGGTAATTTTTCTATTTGCAGGCAGAATTGGAACATGAAATTTAAGGATGCTACCTCTACTGCTGAAGCAGCGGCTGAGTTTGCAGAACATTCTAACCTAGCTGCCAGAGTTGTTGTAGAACTTTCAAGGCAATATTGAGTTGATGATGGTGGTTCATGCCACTTAGGTTTCAAGGATGAAAGGTTTGAACATGGGCAATCATTTCCTAGAGATGTGAATGGTAATTTTTCTGTTTGCAGGCAGAATTGGAACATGAAATTTAAGAATGCTACCTCTACTTCTCAAGCAGCGGCTGAGATTGCAGAACATGCAAGCTTAGCTGCCAGAGCTGTTGTAGAACTTTCAAGGCAATATTTTGTTGATGATGGTGGTTCATGCCACTTAGGTTTCAAGGATGAAAGGTTGGAACATGGACAATCATTTCCTAGAGATGGTAATGGTAATTTTTCTATTGGCAGGCAGAATTGGAACATGAAATTTAAGGATGCTACCTCTGCTGCTCAAGCAGCGGCTGAGTTTGCAGAATATGCAAGCCTAGATGCCAGAGCTGTTGTAGAACTTTCAAGGCAATATTGTGTTGATGATGGTGGTTCATGCCACTTAGGTTTCAAGGATGAAAGGTTTGAACATGGGCAGTTATTTCCTGGAGATGGTAATGGTAATTTTTCTGTTGGCAAGCGAAATTGGAACATAAAATTTAAGAATGCTACCTCTGCTGCTCAAGCAGCGGCTGAGATTGCAGAACATGCAAGCTTAGCTGCCAGAGCTGTTGTAGAACTTTCAAGGCAATATTTTGTTGATGATGGTGGTTCATGCCACTTAGGTTTCAAGGATGAAAGGTTGGAACATGGGCAATCATTTCCTAGAGATGTGAATGGTAATTTTTCTATTTGCAGGCAGAATTGGAACATGAAATTTAAGGATGCTACCTCTACTGCTCAAGCAGCGGCTGAGTTTGCAGAACATGCAAGCCCAGCTGCCATAGCTGTTCTAGAACTTTAAAGGCAATATTGTGTTGATGATGGTGGTTCATGCCACTTAGGTTTCAAGGATGAAAGGTTTGAACATGGGCAATCACTTCCTAGAGATGTGAATGGTAATTTTTCGTTTTGCAGGCAGAATTGGAACATGAAATTTAAGAATGCTACCTCTGCTTCTCAAGCAGCGGCTGAGATTGCAGAACATGCAAGCTTAGCTGCCAGAGCTGTTGTAGAACTTTCAAGGCAATATTTTGTTGATGATGGTGGTTCATGCCACTTAGGTTTCAAGGATGAAAGGTTGGAACATGGGCAATCATTTCCTAGAGATGGTAATGGTAATGTTTTTGTTGGCAGGTAGAATTGGAACATGAAATTTAAGGATGCTACCTCTGCTGCTCAAGCAGCGGCTGAGTTTGTAGAACATGCAAGCCCAGCTACCAGAGTTGTTGTAGAACTTTCAAGGCAATATTGTGTTGATGATGGTGGTTCATGCCACTTAGGTTTCAAGGATGAAAGGTTGGAACATGGGCAATCATTTCCTAGAGATGGTAATGGTAATTTTTCTGTTGGCAGGCGAAATTGAAACATAAAATTTAAGGATGCTACCTCTGCTGCTCAAGCAGCGGCTGAATTTGCATAACATTCAAGCCTAGCTGCCAGAGTTATTGTAGAACATTCAAGGCAATATTGAGTTGATGATGGTTGTTCATGCCACTTAGGTTTCAAGGATGAAAGGTTTGAACATGGGCAATCATTTCCTGGAGATGGTAATGGTAATTTTTCTGTTGGCGGGCAGAATTGGAACATGAAATTTATGGATGCTACCTATGCTGCTCAAGCAGCGGCTGAGTTTGTAGAATATGCAAGCCTAGATGCCAGAGCTGTTGTAGAACTTTCAAGGCAATATTGTGATGATGATGGTGGTTCATGCCACTTAGGTTTCAATGATGAAAGGTTGGAACAAGGGCAATCATTTCCTGGAGATGGTAATGGTAATTTTTTTGTTGGTAGGCAGAATTGGAACATGAAATTTATGGATGCTACCTCTGCTGCTCAAGCAACGGCTGAGTTTGCAGAATATGCAAGCTTAGCTGCCAGAGCTGTTGTAGAACTTTAGAGGCAATATTGTGTTGATGGTGGTGGTTCATACCACTTAGGTTTCAAGGATGAAAGGTTGGAACAAGGGCAATTATTTCCTTGAGAAGGTTATGGTAATTTTTCTGTTGGCAGGCAGAATTGGAACATAAAATTTAGGGATGCTACCTCTGCTTATCAAGCAGTGACTGAGTTTGCAGAACATGCAAGACTAGCTGCCATAGCTGTTGTAGAACTTTAAAGGCAATATTGAGTTGATGATGGTGGTTCATGCCACTTAGGTTTCAAGGATGAATGGTTTGAACATGGGCAATCATTTCCTAGAGATGTTAATGGTAATTTTTCTGTTGGCTGGCAGAATTGGAACATGAAATTTAAGAATGCTACCTCTGCTGCTCAAGCAGTGGCTGAGTTTGCAGAACATGCAAGCTTAGCTACCAGAGCTGTTGTAGATCTTTCAAGGCAATATTTTGTTGATGATGGTGGTTCATGCCACTTAGGTTTCTAGGATGAAAGGTTGGAACATGGGCAATCATTTCCTAGAGATTGTAATGGTAATTTTTCTGTTGGCAGGCAGAATTGGAACATGAAATTTAAGGATGCTACCTCTGCTGCTCATGCTGCGTCTGAGTTTGTAGAACATGCAAGCCCAGCTACCAGAGCTGTTGTAGAACTTTCAAGGCAATATTGTGTTGATGATGGTGGTTCATGCCACTTAGGTTTCAAGGATGAAAGGTTGGAACATGGGCAATCATTTCCTAGAGATGGTAATGGTAATTTTTTTGTTGGCAGGCGAAATTGGAACATAAAATTTAAGGATGCTACCTCTGCTACTCAAGCAGCGGCTGAATTTGCATAACATTCTAGCCTAGCTGCCAGAGTTGTTGTAGAACTTTCAAGGCAATATTGAGTTGATGATGGTGGTTCATGCCACTTAGGTTTCAAGGATGAAAGGTTTGAACATGGGCAATCATTTCCTAGAGATGTGAATGGTAATTTTTCTGTTTGCAGGCAGAATTGGAACATGAAATTTAAGAATGCTACCTCTACTTCTCAAGCAGCGGCTGAGATTGCAGAACATGCAAGCTTAGCTGCCAGAGCTGTTGTAGAACTTTCAAGGCAATATTTTGTTGATGATGGTGGTTCATGCCACTTAGGTTTCAAGGATGAAAGGTTGGAACATGGGCAATCATTTCCTAGAGATGGTAATGGTAATTTTTCTGTTGGCAGGCAGAATTGGAACATGAAATTTAAGGATGCTACCTCTGCTGCTCAAGCAGCGGCTGAGTTTGCAGAATATGCAAGCCTAGATACCAGAGCTGTTGTAGAACTTTCAAGGCAATATTGTGTTGATGATGGTGGTTCATGCCACTTAGGTTTCAAGGATGAAAGGTTTGAACATGGGCAATCATTTCCTGGAGATGGTAATGGTAATTTTTCTGTTGGTAGGCAGAATTGGAACATGAAATTTATGGATGCTACCTATGCTGCTCAAGCAGCGGCTGAGTTTGCAGAATATGCAAGCCTAGATGCCAGAGCTGTTGTAGAACTTTCAAGGCAATATTGTGATGATGATGGTGGTTCACACCACTTAGGTTTCAAGGATGAAAGGTTGGAACAAGGGAAATCATTTCCTGGAGATGGTAATGGTAATTTTTCTGTTGGTAGGCAGAATTGGAACATGAAATTTATGGATGCTACCTCTGCTGCTCAAGCAGCGGCTGAGTTTGCAGAATATGCAAGCCTAGCTGCCAGAGCAGTTGTAGAACTTTAGAGGCAATATTGTGTTGATGGTGGTGGTTCATACCACTTAGGTTTCAAGGATGAAAGGTTGGAACAAGGGCAATTATTTCCTTGAGAAGGTTATGGTAATTTTTCTGTTGGCAGGCAGAATTGGAACATGAAATTTAGGGATGCTACCTCTGCTTATCAAGCAGCGACTGAGTTTGCAGAACATGCAAGCCTAGCTGCCATAGCTGTTCTAGAACTTTAAAGGCAATATTGTGTTGATGATGGTGGTTCATGCCACTTAGGTTTCAAGGATGAAAGGTTTGAACATGGGCAATCACTTCCTAGAGATGTGAATGGTAATTTTTCGTTTTGCAGGCAGAATTGGAACATGAAATTTAAGAATGCTACCTCTGCTTCTCAAGCAGCGGCTGAGATTGCAGAACATGCAAGCTTAGCTGCCAGAGCTGTTGTAGAACTTTCAAGGCAATATTTTGTTGATGATGGTGGTTCATGCCACTTAGGTTTCAAGGATGAAAGGTTGGAACATGGGCAATCATTTCCTAGAGATGGTAATGGTAATGTTTTTGTTGGCAGGCAGAATTGGAACATGAAATTTAAGGATGCTACCTCTGCTGCTCAAGCAGCGGCTGAGTTTGTAGAACATGCAAGCCCAGCTACCAGAGTTGTTGTAGAACTTTCAAGGCAATATTGTGTTGATGATGGTGGTTCATGCCACTTAGGTTTCAAGGATGAAAGGTTGGAACATGGGCAATCATTTCCTAGAGATGGTAATGGTAATTTTTCTGTTGGCAGGCGAAATTGAAACATAAAATTTAAGGATGCTACCTCTGCTGCTCAAGCAGCGGCTGAATTTGCATAACATTCTAGCCTAGCTGCCAGAGTTGTTGTAGAACTTTCAAGGCAATATTGAGTTGATGATGGTGGTTCATGCCACTTAGGTTTCAAGGATGAAAGGTTTGAACATGGGCAATCATTTCCTGGGAGATGGTAATGGTAATTTTTCTATTGGCAGGCAGAATTGGAACATGAAATTTAAGAATGCTACCTCTGCTTCTCAAGCAGCGGCTGAGATTGCAGAACATGCAAGCTTAGCTGCCAGAGCTGTTTTAGAACTTTCAAGGCAATATTTTGTTGATGATGGTGGTTCATGCCACTTAGGTTTCAAGGATGAAAGGTTGGAACATGGGCAATCATTTCCTAGAGATGGTAATGGTAATTTTTCTGTTGGCAGGCAGAATTGGAACATGAAATTTAAGAATGCTACCTCTGCTGCTCAAGCAGCGGCTGAGTTTGCAGAATATGCAAGCCTAGATGCCAGAGCTGTTGTAGAACTTTCAAGGCAATATTGTGTTGATGATGGTGGTTCATGCCACTTAGGTTTCAAGGATGAAAGGTAGGAACATGGGCAATCATTTCCTGGAGATGGTAATGGTAATTTTTCTATTGGCAGGCAGAATTGGAACATGAAATTTATGGATGCTACCTCTGCTGCTCAAGCAGCGGCTGAGTTTGCAGAATATTCAAGCCTAGCTGCCAGAGCTGTTGTAGAACTTTCAAGGCAATATTGTGTTGATGATGGTGGTTCATGCCACTTAGGTTTCTAGGATGAAAGGTTGGAAAATTGGCAATCATTTCCTGGAGATGGTAATGGTAATTTTTCTGTTGGCAGGCAGAATTGGAACATGAAATTTATGGATGCTACCTCTGCTCCTCAAGCAGCGGCTGAGTTGGCAGAATATGCAAGCCTAGATGCCAGAGCTATTGTAGAACTTTCAAGGCAATATTGTGTTGATGATGGTGGTTCATGCCACTTAGGTTTCAAGGATGAAAGGTTGGAACATGGGCAATCATTTCCTGGAGATGGTTATGGTAAATTTTCTGTTGGCAGGTAGAATTGGAACATGAAATTAAAGGATGCTACCTCTGCTGCTCAAGCAGCGGCCGAGTTTGCAGAACATGCAAGCCTAGATGCCAGAGCTGTTGTGGAACTTTCAAGGCAATATTGTGTTGATGATGGTGGTTCATGCCACTTAGGTTTCAAGTATGAAAGGTTGGAACATGGGCAATCATTTCCTGGATATGGTAATGGTAATTTTTCGATTGGCAGGCAGAATTGGAACATGAAATTTATGGATTCTACCTCTGCTGCTCAAGCAGCGGCTGAGTTTGCAGAATATTCAAGCCTAGATGCCAGAGCTATTGTAGAACTTTCAAGGCAATATTGTGTTGATGATGGTGGTTCATGCCACTTAGGTTTCAAGGATGAAAGGTAGGAACTTGGGCAATCATTTCCTGGAGATGGTAATGGCAATTTTTCTATTGGCAGGCAGAATTGGAACATGAAATTTATGGATGCTACCTCTGCTGCTCAAGCAGCGGCTGAGATTGCAGAACATGCAAGCCTAGCTGCCAGAGCTGTTGTAGAACTTTCAAGGCAATATTGTGTTGATGATGGTGGTTCATGCCACTTAGGTTTCAAGGATGAAAGGTTGGAACATGGGCAATCATTTCCTAGAGATGGTAATGGTAATTTTTCTGTTGGCAGGCAGAATTGGAATATGAAATTTATGGATGCTACCTCTGCTGCTTAAGCATTGGCTGAGTTTGCAGAACATGCAAGCCTAGCTGCCAGAGTTGTCGTAGAACTTTCAAGGCAATATTGTATTGATGATAGTGGTTCATGACACTTAGTTTTCAAGGATGAAAGGTTGCAACATGGGCAATCATTTCCTGGAGATGGTAATGGAAACATTTCTGTTGGCAGGCAGAATTGGAACATGAAATTTAAGGATGCTACCTATGCTGCACAAGAAGCGGCTGAGTTTGCAGAATATGCAAGCCTAGATGCCAGAGCTGTTGTAGAACTTTCAAGGCAATATTGTGATGATGATGGTGGTTCATGCGACTTAGGTTTCAAGGATGAAAGGTTGGAACAAGAGCAATCATTTCCTGGAGATGGTAATGGTAATTTTTCTGTTGGTAGGAAGAATTGGAACATGAAATTTATGGATGCTACCTCTGCTGCTCAAGCAACGGCTGAGTTTGCAGAATATGCAAGCCTAGCTGCCAGAGCTGTTGTACAACTTTAGAGGCAATATTGTGTTGATGGTGGTGGTTCATACCACTTAGGTTTCAAGGATGAAAGGTTGGAACAAGGGCAATTATTTCCTTGAGAAGGTTATGGTAATTTTTCTGTTGGCAGGCAGAATTGGAACATGAAATTTAGGGATGCTACCTCTGCTTATCAAGCAACGACTAAGTTTGCAGAACATGCAAGCGTAGCTGCCATAGCTGTTGTAGAACTTTAAAGGCAATATTGTGTTGATGATGGTGGTTCATGCCACTTAGGTTTCAAAGATGAAAGGTTGGAACATGGGCAATCATTTCCTAGAGATGGTAATGGTAATTTTTCTGTTGGCAGGCGAAATTGGAACATGAAATTTAAGGATGCTACCTCTCCTGCTCAAGCAGCGGCAGAGTTTGCATAACATTCAAGCCAGCTGCCAGAGTTGTTGTAGAACTTTCAAGGCAATATTTAGTTGATGATGGTGGTTCATGCCACTTAGGTTTCAAGGATGAATGGTTTGAACATGGGCAATAATTTCCTAGAGATGTTAATGGTAATTTTTCTGTTGGCTGGCAGAATTGGAACATGAAATTTAAGAATGCTACCTCTGCTGCTCAAGCAGCGGCTGAGTTTGCAGAACATGCAAGCTTAGCTACCAGAGCTGTTGTAGATCTTTCATGGCAATATTTTGTTGATGATGGTGGTTCATGCCACTTAGGTTTCAAGGATGAAAGGTTGGAACATGGGCAATCATTTCCTAGAGATGGTAATGGTAATTTTTCTGTTGGCAGGCAGAATTGGAACATGAAATTTAAGGATGCTACCTCTGCTGCTCAAGCAGCGGCTGAGTTTGCAGAATATGCAAGCCTAGATGCCAGAGCTGTTGTAGAACTTTCAAGGCAATATTTGTTGATGATGGTGGTTCATGCCACTTAGGTTTCAAGGATGAAAGGTTGGAACATGGGCAATCATTTCCTAGAGATGGTAATGGTAATTTTTTTGTTGGCAGGCGAAATTGGAACATAAAATTTAAGGATGCTACCTCTGCTGCTCAAGCAGCGGCTGAATTTGCATTACATTCTAGCCGAGCTACCAGAGTTGTTGTAGAACTTTCAAGGCAATATTGAGTTGATGATGGTGGTTCATGCCACTTAGGTTTCAAGGATGAAAGGTTTGAACATGGGCAATCATTTCCTAGAGATGTGAATGGTAATTTTTCTGTTTGCAGGCAGAATTGGAACATGAAATTTAAGAATGCTACCTCTACTTCTCAAGCAGCAGCTGAGATTGCAGAACATGCAAGCTTAGCTGCCAGAGCTGTTGTAGAACTTTCAAGGCAATATTTTGTTGATGATGGTGGTTCATGCCACTTAGGTTTCAAGGATGAAAGGTTGGAACATGGGCAATCATTTCCTAGAGATGGTAATGGTAATTTTTCTGTTGGCAGGCAGAATTGGAACATGAAATTTAAGGATGCTACCTCTGCTGCTCAAGCAGCGGCTGAGTTTGCAGAATATGCAAGCCTAGATGCCAGAGCTGTTGTAGAACTTTCAAGGCAATATTGTGTTGATGATGATGGTTCATGCCACTTAGGTTTCAAGGATGAAAGGTTTGAACATGGGCAATCATTTCCTGGAGATGGTAATGGTAATTTTTCTGTTGGCAGGCAGAATTGGAACATGAAATTTATGGATGCTACCTATGCTGCTCAAGCAGTGGCTGAGTTTGCAGAATATGCAAGCCTAGATGCCAGAGCTGTTGTTGAACTTTCAAGGCAATATTGTGATGATGATGGTGGTTCATGCCACTTAGGTTTCAAGGAAGAAAGGTTGGAACAAGGGCAATCATTTCCTAGAGATGGTAATGGTAATTTTTCTGTTGGTAGGCAGAATTGGAACATGAAATTTATGGATGCTACCTCTGTTGCTCAAGCAGCGGCTGAGTTTGCAGAATATGCAAGCCTAGCTGCCAGAGCTGTTGCAGAACTTTAGAGGCAATATTGTGTTGATGGTGGTGGTTCATACCACTTAGGTTTCAAGGATGAAAGGTTGGAACAAGGGCAATTATTTCCTTGAGAAGGTTATGGTAATTTTTCTGTTGGCATGCAGAATTGGAACGTGAAATTTAGGGATGCTACCTCTGCTTATCAAGCAGCGACTGAGTTTGCAGAACATGCAAGCCTAGCTGCCATAGCTGTTGTAGAACTTTAAAGGCAATATTGTGTTGATGATGGCGGTTCATGCCACTTAGGTTTCAAGGATAAAAGGTTTGAACATGGGCAATCATTTCCTAGAGATGTGAATGGTAATTTTTCTGTTTGCAGGCAGAATTGGAACATGAAATTTAAGAAAGCTACCTATGCTTCTCAAGCAGTGGCTGAGATTGCAGAACATGCAAGCTCAGCTGCCAGAGCTGTTGTAGAACTTTCAATGCAATATTTTGTTGATGATGGTGGTTCATGCCACTTAGGTTTCAAGGATGAAAGGTTGGAACATGGGCAATCATTTCCTAGAGATGGTAATGGTAATTTTTTTGTTGGCAGGCAGAATTGGAACATGAAATTTAAGGATGCTACCTCTGCTGCTCAAGCAGAGGCTGAATTTGTAGAATACGCAAGCCCAGCTACCAGAGCTGTTGTAGAACTTTCAAGGCAATATTGTGTTGATGATGGTGGTTCACGCCACTTAGGTTTCAAGGATGAAAGGTTAGAACATGGGCAATCATTTCCTAGAGATGGTAATGGTAATTTTTCTGTTGGCAGGCGAAATTGGAACATAAAATTTAAGGATGCTACCTCTGCTGCTCAAGCAGTGGCTGAATTTGCATAACATTCTAGCCTAGCTGCCAGAGTTGTTGTAGAACTTTCAAGGCAATATTGAGTTGATGATGGTGGTTCATGCCACTTAGGTTTCAAGGATGAAAGGTTTGAACATGGGCAATCATTTCCTAGAGATGTGAATGGTAATTTTTCTGTTTGCAGGCAGAATTGGAACATGAAATTTAAGAATGCTACCTCTGCTTCTCAAGCAGCGGCTGAGATTGCAGAACATGCAAGCTTAGCTGCCAGAGCTGTTGTAGAACTTTCAGGGCAATATTTTGTTGATGATGGTGGTTCATGCCACTTAGGTTTCAAGGATGAAAGGTTGGAACATGGGCAATCATTTCCTAGAGATGGTAATGGTAAGTTTTCTGTTGGCAGGCAAAATTGGAACATGAAATTTAAGGATGCTACCTCTGCTGCTCAAGCAGCAGCTGAGTTTGCAGAATATGCAAGCCTAGATGCCAGAGCTGTTGTAGAACTTTCAAGGCAATATTATGTTGATGATGGTGGTTCATGCCACTTAGGTTTCAAGGATGAAAGGTAGGAACAGGGGCAATCATTTCCTGGAGATGGTAATGGTAATTTTTCTATTGGCAGGCAGAATTGGAACATGAAATTTATGGATGCTACCTCTGCTGCTCAAGCAGCGGCTGAGTTTGCAGAATATTCAAGCCTAGCTGCCAGAGCTTTTGTAGAACTTTCAAGGCAATATTGTGTTGATGATGGTGGTTCATGCCACTTAGGTTTCTTGGATGAAAGGTTGGAAAATTGGCAATCATTTCCTGGAGATGGTAATGGTAATTTTTCTGTTGGCAGGCAGAATTGGAACATGAAATTTAAGGATGCTACCTCTGCTGCTCAAGCAGAGGCTGAATTTGTAGAATATGCAAGCCCAGCTACCAGAGCTGTTGTAGAACTTTCAAGGCAATATTGTGTTGATGATGGTGGTTCATGCCACTTAGGTTTCAAGGATGAAAGGTTGGAACATGGGCAATCATTTCCTAGAGATGGTAATGGTAATTTTTCTGTTGGCAGGCGAAATTGGAACATAAAATTTAAGGATGCTACCTCTGCTGCTCAAGCAGCGGCTGAATTTGCATAACATTCTAGCCTAGCTGCCAGAGTTGTTGTAGAACTTTCAAGGCAATATTGAGTTGATGATGGTGGTTCATGCCACTTAGGTTTCAAGGATGAAAGGTTTGAACATGGGCAATCATTTCCTAGAGATGTGAATGGTAATTTTTCTGTTTGCAGGCAGAATTGGAACATGAAATTTAAGAATGCTACCTCTGCTTCTCAAGCAGCGGCTGAGATTGCAGAACATGCAAGCTTAGCTGCCAGAGCTGTTGTAGAACTTTCAGGGCAATATTTTGTTGATGATGGTGGTTCATGCCACTTAGGTTTCAAGGATGAAAGGTTGGAACATGGGCAATCATTTCCTAGAGATGGTAATGGTAATTTTTCTGTTGGCAGGCAAAATTGGAACATGAAATTTAAGGATGCTACCTCTGCTGCTCAAGCAGCGACTGAGTTTGCAGAATATGCAAGCCTAGATGCCAGAGCTGTTGTAGAACATTCAAGGCAATATTATGTTGATGATGGTGGTTCATGCCACTTAGGTTTCAAGGATGAAAGGTAGGAACATGGGCAATCATTTCCTGGAGATGGTAATGGTAATTTTTCTATTGGCAGGCAGAATTGGAACATGAAATTTATGGATGCTACCTCTGCTGCTCAAGCAGCGGCTGAGTTTGCAGAATATTCAAGCCTAGCTTCCAGAGCTGTTGTAGAACTTTCAAGGCAATATTGTGTTGATGATGGTGGTTCATGCCACTTAGGTTTCTAGGATGAAAGGTTGGAAAATTGGCAATCATTTCCTGGAGATGGTAATGGTAATTTTTCTGTTGGCAGGCAGAATTGGAACATGAAATTTATGGATGCTACCTCTGCTCCTCAAGCAGCGGCTGAGTTTGCAGAATATGCAAGCCTAGATGCCAGAGCTGTTGTAGAACTTTCAAGGCAATATTGTGTTGATGATGGTGGTTCATGCCACTTAGGTTTCAAGGAGGAAAGGTTGGAATATGGGCAATCATTTCCTGGAGATGGTTATGGTAAATTTTCTGTTGGCAGGTAGAATTGGAACATGAAATTAAAGGATGCTACCTCTGCTGCTCAAGCAGCGGCCGAGTTTGCAGAACATGCAAGCCTAGATGCCAGAGCTATTGTGGAACTTTCAAGGCAATATTGTGTTGATGATGGTGGTTCATGCCACTTAGGTTTCAAGTATGAAAGGTTGGAACATGGGCAACCATTTCCTGGAGATGGTAATGGTAATTTTTCGATTGGCAGGCAGAATTGGAACATGAAATTTATGGATTCTACCTCTGCTGCTCAAGCAGCGGCTGAGTTTGCAGAATATTCAAGCCTAGATTCTAGAGCTATTGTAGTACTTTCAAGGCAATATTGTGTTGATGATGGTGGTTCATGCCACTTAGGTTTCAAGGATGAAAGGTAGGAACTTGGGCAATCATTTCCTGGAGATGGTAATGGCAATTTTTCTATTGGCAGGCAGAATTGGAACATGAAATTTATGGATGCTACCTCTGCTGCTCAAGCAGCGGCTGAGTTTGCAGAATATGCAAGCCTAGATGCCAGAGCTGTTGTAGAACTTTCAAGGCAATATTGTGTTGATGATGGTGGTTCATTCCACTTAGGTTTCAAGGATGAAAGGTTGGAACATGGGCAATCATTTCCTAGAGATGGTAATGGTAATTTTTTTGTTGGCAGGCGAAATTGGAACATAAAATTTAAGGATGCTACCTCTGTTGCTCAAGCAGCGGCTGAATTTGCATAACATTCTAGCCGAGCTACCAGAGCTGTTGTAGAACTTTCAAGGCAATATTGTATTGATGATAGTGGTTCATGACACTTAGTTTTCAAGGATGAAAGGTTGGAACATGGGCAATCATTTCCTGGAGATGGTAATGGAAACATTTCTGTTGGCAGGCAGAATTGGAACATGAAATTTAAGGATGCTACCTCTGCTGCTCAAGCAGTGGCTGAGTTTGCAGAACATGCAAGCCTAGCTGCCAGAGCTGTTGTAGAACTTTAACGGCAATATTGTATTGATGATGGTGGTTCATGCAACTTAGGTTTCAAGGATGAAAGGTTGGAACATGGGCAATCATTTCCTGGAGATGGTAATGATAATTTTTCTGTTGGCAGGCAGAATTGGAACATGAAATTTATGGATGCAACCTCTGCTGCTCAAGCAGCGACTGAGTTTGCAGAATATGCAAGCCTAGCTGCCAGAGCTGTTGTAGAACTTTCAAGGCAATATTGTGTTGATGATGGTGGTTCATACCACTTAGGTTTCAAGGATGAAAGGTTGGAACATGGGCAATCATTTCCTAGAGATGTGAATGGTAATTTTTCTGTTTGCAGGCAGAATTGGAACATGAAATTTAAGAATGCTACCTCTGCTTCTCAAGCAGCGACTGAGATTGCAGAACATGCAAGCTTAGCTGCCAGAGCTGTTGTAGAACTTTCAAGGCAATATTTTGTTGATGATGGTGGTTCATGCCACTTAGGTTTCAAGGATGAAAGGTTGGAACATGGGCAATCATTTCCTAGAGATGGTAATGGTAATTTTTCTATTGGCAGGCAGAATTGGAACATGAAATTTAAGGATGCTACCTCTGCTGCTCAAGCAGCGGCTGAGTTTGCAGAATATTCAAGCCTAGATACCAGAGCTATTGTAGAACTTTCAAGGCAATATTGTGTTGATGATGGTGGTTCATGCCACTTAGGTTTCAAGGATGAAAGGTAGGAACTTGGGCAATCATTTCCTGGAGATGGTAATGGCAATTTTTCTATTGGCAGGCAGAATTGGAACATGAAATTTATGGATGCTACCTCTGCTGCTCAAGCAGCGGTTGAGTTTACAGAATATTCAAGCCTAGCTGCCAGAGCTGTTGTAGAACTTTCAAGGCAATATTGTGTTGATGATGGTGGTTCATGCCACTTAGGTTTCAAGGATGAAAGGTTGGAACATGGGCAATCATTTCCTAGAGATGGTAATGGTAATTTTTCTGTTGGCAGGCAGAATTGGAACATGAAATTTATGGATGCTACCTCTGCTCCTCAAGCAGCGGCTGAGTTTGCAGAATATGCAAGCCTAGATGTCAGAGCTGTTGTGGAACTTTCAAAGCAATATTGTGTTGATGATAGTGGTTCATGACACTAAGTTTTCAAGGATGAAAGGTTGGAACATGGGCAATCAATTCCTGGAGATGGTAATGGAAACATTTCTGTTGGCAGGCAGAATTGGAACATGAAATTTAAGGATGCTACCTCTGTTGCTCAAGCAGCGGCTGAGTTTGCAGAACATGCAAGCCTAGCTGCCAGAGCTGTTGTAGAACTTTAAAGGCAATATTGTGTTGATGATGGTGGTTCATGCCACTTAGGTTTCAAGGATGAAAGGTAGGAACTTGGGCAATCATTTCCTGGAGATGGTAATGGCAATTTTTCTATTGGCAGGCAGAATTGGAACATGAAATTTATGGATGCTACCTCTGCTGCTCAAGCAGCGGTTGAGTTTACAGAATATTCAAGCCTAGCTGCCAGAGCTGTTGTAGAACTTTAAAGGCAATATTGTATTGATGATGGTGGTTCATGCAACTTAGGTTTCAAGGATGAAAGGTTGGAACATGGGCAATCATTTCCTAGAGATGGTAATGGTAATTTTTTTGTTGGCAGGCAGAATTGGAACATGAAATTTAAGGATGCTACCTCTGCTGCTCAAGCAGAGGCTGAATTTGTAGAATATGCAAGCCCAGCTACCAGAGCTGTTGTAGAACTTTCAAGGCAATATTGTGTTGATGATGGTGGTTCACGCCACTTAGGTTTCAAGGATGAAAGGTTAGAACATGGGCAATCATTTCCTAGAGATGGTAATGGTAATTTTTCTGTTGGCAGGCGAAATTGGAACATAAAATTTAAGGATGCTACCTCTGCTGCTCAAGCAGTGGCTGAATTTGCATAACATTCTAGCCTAGCTGCCAGAGTTGTTGTAGAACTTTCAAGGCAATATTGAGTTGATGATGGTGGTTCATGCCACTTAGGTTTCAAGGATGAAAGGTTTGAACATGGGCAATCATTTCCTAGAGATGTGAATGGTAATTTTTCTGTTTGCAGGCAGAATTGGAACATGAAATTTAAGAATGCTACCTCTGCTTCTCAAGCAGCGGCTGAGATTGCAGAACATGCAAGCTTAGCTGCCAGAGCTGTTGTAGAACTTTCAGGGCAATATTTTGTTGATGATGGTGGTTCATGCCACTTAGGTTTCAAGGATGAAAGGTTGGAACATGGGCAATCATTTCCTAGAGATGGTAATGGTAAGTTTTCTGTTGGCAGGCAAAATTGGAACATGAAATTTAAGGATGCTACCTCTGCTGCTCAAGCAGCGGCTGAGTTTGCAGAATATGCAAGCCTAGATGCCAGAGCTGTTGTAGAATTTTCAAGGCAATATTATGTTGATGATGGTGGTTCATGCCACTTAGGTTTCAAGGATGAAAGGTAGGAACAGGGGCAATCATTTCCTGGAGATGGTAATGGTAATTTTTCTATTGGCAGGCAGAATTGGAACATGAAATTTATGGATGCTACCTCTGCTGCTCAAGCAGCGGCTGAGTTTGCAGAATATTCAAGCCTAGCTGCCAGAGCTTTTGTAGAACTTTCAAGGCAATATTGTGTTGATGATGGTGGTTCATGCCACTTAGGTTTCTTGGATGAAAGGTTGGAAAATTGGCAATCATTTCCTGGAGATGGTAATGGTAATTTTTCTGTTGGCAGGCAGAATTGGAACATGAAATTTAAGGATGCTACCTCTGCTGCTCAAGCAGAGGCTGAATTTGTAGAATATGCAAGCCCAGCTACCAGAGCTGTTGTAGAACTTTCAAGGCAATATTGTGTTAATGATGGTGGTTCATGCCACTTAGGTTTCAAGGATGAAAGGTTGGAACATGGGCAATCATTTCCTAGAGATGGTAATGGTAATTTTTCTGTTGGCAGGCGAAATTGGAACATAAAATTTAAGGATGCTACTCTCTGCTGCTCAAGCAGCGGCTGAATTTGCATAACATTCTAGCCTAGCTGCCAGAGTTGTTGTAGAACTTTCAAGGCAATATTGAGTTGATGATGGTGGTTCATGCCACTTAGGTTTCAAGGATGAAAGGTTTGAACATGGGCAATCATTTCCTAGAGATGTGAATGGTAATTTTTCTGTTTGCAGGCAGAATTGGAACATGAAATTTAAGAATGCTACCGCTGCTTCTCAAGCAGCGGCTGAGATTGCAGAACATGCAAGCTTAGCTGCCAGAGCTGTTGTAGAACTTTCAGGGCAATATTTTGTTGATGATGGTGGTTCATGCCACTTAGGTTTCAAGGATGAAAGGTTGGAACATGGGCAATCATTTCCTAGAGATGGTAATGGTAATTTTTCTGTTGGCAGGCAAAATTGGAACATGAAATTTAAGGATGCTACCTCTGCTGCTCAAGCAGCGACTGAGTTTGCAGAATATGCAAGCCTAGATGCCAGAGCTGTTGTAGAACATTCAAGGCAATATTATGTTGATGATGGTGGTTCATGCCACTTAGGTTTCAAGGATGAAAGGTAGGAACATGGGCAATCATTTCCTGGAGATGGTAATGGTAATTTTTCTATTGGCAGGCAGAATTGGAACATGAAATTTATGGATGCTACCTCTGCTGCTCAAGCAGCGGCTGAGTTTGCAGAATATTCAAGCCTAGCTTCCAGAGCTGTTGTAGAACTTTCAAGGCAATATTGTGTTGATGATGGTGGTTCATGCCACTTAGGTTTCTAGGATGAAAGGTTGGAAAATTGGCAATCATTTCCTGGAGATGGTAATGGTAATTTTTCTGTTGGCAGGCAGAATTGGAACATGAAATTTATGGATGCTACCTCTGCTCCTCAAGCAGCGGCTGAGTTTGCAGAATATGCAAGCCTAGATGCCAGAGCTGTTGTAGAACTTTCAAGGCAATATTGTGTTGATGATGGTGGTTCATGCCACTTAGGTTTCAAGGAGGAAAGGTTGGAATATGGGCAATCATTTCCTGGAGATGGTTATGGTAAATTTTCTGTTGGCAGGTAGAATTGGAACATGAAATTAAAGGATGCTACCTCTGCTGCTCAAGCAGCGGCCGAGTTTGCAGAACATGCAAGCCTAGATGCCAGAGCTATTGTGGAACTTTCAAGGCAATATTGTGTTGATGATGGTGGTTCATGCCACTTAGGTTTCAAGTATGAAAGGTTGGAACATGGGCAACCATTTCCTGGAGATGGTAATGGTAATTTTTCGATTGGCAGGCAGAATTGGAACATGAAATTTATGGATTCTACCTCTGCTGCTCAAGCAGCGGCTGAGTTTGCAGAATATTCAAGCCTAGATTCTAGAGCTATTGTAGTACTTTCAAGGCAATATTGTGTTGATGATGGTGGTTCATGCCACTTAGGTTTCAAGGATGAAAGGTAGGAACTTGGGCAATCATTTCCTGGAGATGGTAATGGCAATTTTTCTATTGGCAGGCAGAATTGGAACATGAAATTTATGGATGCTACCTCTGCTGCTCAAGCAGCGGCTGAGTTTGCAGAATATGCAAGCCTAGATGCCAGAGCTGTTGTAGAACTTTCAAGGCAATATTGTGTTGATGATGGTGGTTCATTCCACTTAGGTTTCAAGGATGAAAGGTTGGAACATGGGCAATCATTTCCTAGAGATGGTAATGGTAATTTTTTTGTTGGCAGGCGAAATTGGAACATAAAATTTAAGGATGCTACCTCTGCTGCTCAAGCAGCGGCTGAATTTGCATAACATTCTAGCCGAGCTACCAGAGCTGTTGTAGAACTTTCAAGGCAATATTGTATTGATGATAGTGGTTCATGACACTTAGTTTTCAAGGATGAAAGGTTGGAACATGGGCAATCATTTCCTGGAGATGGTAATGGAAACATTTCTGTTGGCAGGCAGAATTGGAACATGAAATTTAAGGATGCTACCTCTGCTGCTCAAGCAGTGGCTGAGTTTGCAGAACATGCAAGCCTAGCTGCCAGAGCTGTTGTAGAACTTTAACGGCAATATTGTATTGATGATGGTGGTTCATGCAACTTAGGTTTCAAGGATGAAAGGTTGGAACATGGGCAATCATTTCCTGGAGATGGTAATGATAATTTTTCTGTTGGCAGGCAGAATTGGAACATGAAATTTATGGATGCAACCTCTGCTGCTCAAGCAGCGACTGAGTTTGCAGAATATGCAAGCCTAGCTGCCAGAGCTGTTGTAGAACTTTCAAGGCAATATTGTGTTTATGATGGTGGTTCATACCACTTAGGTTTCAAGGATGAAAGGTTGGAACATGGGCAATCATTTCCTAGAGATGTGAATGGTAATTTTTCTGTTTGCAGGCAGAATTGGAACATGAAATTTAAGAATGCTACCTCTGCTTCTCAAGCAGCGACTGAGATTGCAGAACATGCAAGCTTAGCTGCCAGAGCTGTTGTAGAACTTTCAAGGCAATATTTTGTTGATGATGGTGGTTCATGCCACTTAGGTTTCAAGGATGAAAGGTTGGAACATGGGCAATCATTTCCTAGAGATGGTAATGGTAATTTTTCTGTTGGCAGGCAGAATTGGAACATGAAATTTAAGGATGCTACCTCTGCTGCTCAAGCAGAGGCTGAATTTGTAGAATATGCAAGCCCAGCTACCAGAGCTGTTGTAGAACTTTCAAGGCAATATTGTGTTAATGATGGTGGTTCATGCCACTTAGGTTTCAAGGATGAAAGGTTGGAACATGGGCAATCATTTCCTAGAGATGGTAATGGTAATTTTTCTGTTGGCAGGCGAAATTGGAACATAAAATTTAAGGATGCTACCTCTGCTGCTCAAGCAGCGGCTGAATTTGCATAACATTCTAGCCTAGCTGCCAGAGTTGTTGTAGAACTTTCAAGGCAATATTGAGTTGATGATGGTGGTTCATGCCACTTAGGTTTCAAGGATGAAAGGTTTGAACATGGGCAATCATTTCCTAGAGATGTGAATGGTAATTTTTCTGTTTGCAGGCAGAATTGGAACATGAAATTTAAGAATGCTACCGCTGCTTCTCAAGCAGCGGCTGAGATTGCAGAACATGCAAGCTTAGCTGCCAGAGCTGTTGTAGAACTTTCAGGGCAATATTTTGTTGATGATGGTGGTTCATGCCACTTAGGTTTCAAGGATGAAAGGTAGGAACTTGGGCAATCATTTCCTGGAGATGGTAATGGCAATTTTTCTATTGGCAGGCAGAATTGGAACATGAAATTTATGGATGCTACCTCTGCTGCTCAAGCAGCGGTTGAGTTTACAGAATATTCAAGCCTAGCTGCCAGAGCTGTTGTAGAACTTTCAAGGCAATATTGTGTTGATGATGGTGGTTCATGCCACTTAGGTTTCAAGGATGAAAGGTTGGAACATGGGCAATCATTTCCTAGAGATGGTAATGGTAATTTTTCTGTTGGCAGGCAGAATTGGAACATGAAATTTATGGATGCTACCTCTGCTGCTCAAGCAGCGGCTGAGTTTGCAGAATATGCAAGCCTAGATGCCAGAGCTGTTGTAGAACTTTCAAGGCAATATTGTGTTGATGATAGTGGTTCATGACACTAAGTTTTCAAGGATGAAAGGTTGGAACATGGGCAATCAATTCCTGGAGATGGTAATGGAAACATTTCTGTTGGCAGGCAGAATTGGAACATGAAATTTAAGGATGCTACCTCTGTTGCTCAAGCAACGGCTGAGTTTGCAGAACATGCAAGCCTAGCTGCCAGAGCTGTTGTAGAACTTTAAAGGCAATATTGTGTTGATGATGGTGGTTCATGCCACTTAGGTTTCAAGGATGAAAGGTAGGAACTTGGGCAATCATTTCCTGGAGATGGTAATGGCAATTTTTCTATTGGCAGGCAGAATTGGAACATGAAATTTATGGATGCTACCTCTGCTGCTCAAGCAGCGGTTGAGTTTACAGAATATTCAAGCCTAGCTGCCAGAGCTGTTGTAGAACTTTAAAGGCAATATTGTATTGATGATGGTGGTTCATGCAACTTAGGTTTCAAGGATGAAAGGTTGGAACATGGGCAATCATTTCCTGGAGATGGTAATGATAATTTTTCTGTTGGCAGGCAGAATTGGAACATGAAATTTATGGATGCAACCTCTGCTGCTCAAGCAGCGACTGAGTTTGCAGAATATGCAAGCCTAGCTGCCAGAGCTGTTGTAGAACTTTCAAGGCAATATTGTGTTGATGATGGTGGTTCATACCACTTAGGTTTCAAGGATGAAAGGTTGGAACATGGGCAATCATTTCCTAGAGATGTGAATGGTAATTTTTCTGTTTGCAGGCAGAATTGGAACATGAAATTTAAGAATGCTACCTCTGCTTCTCAAGCAGCGGCTGAGTTTGCAGAACATGCAAGCCTAGCTGCCAGAGCTGTTGTAGAACTTTCAAGGCAATATTTTGTTGATGATGGTGGTTCATGCCACTTAGGTTTCAAGGATGAAAGGTTGGAACATGGGCAATCATTTCCTAGAGATGGTAATGGTAATTTTTCTGTTGGCAGGCAGAATTGGAACATGAAATTTAAGGATGCTACCTCTGCTGCTCAAGCAGCGGCTGAGTTTGCAGAATATGCAAGCCTAGATGCCAGAGCTGTTGTAGAACTTTCAAGGCAATATTGTGTTGATGATGGTGGTTCATGCAACTTAGGTTTCAAGGATGAAAGGTTGGAACATGGGCAATCATTTCCTGGAGATGGTAATGATAATTTTTCTGTTGGCAGGCAGAATTGGAACATGAAATTTATGGATGCAACCTCTGCTGCTCAAGCAGCGACTGAGTTTGCAGAATATGCAAGCCTAGCTGCCAGAGCTGTTGTAGAACTTTCAAGGCAATATTGTGTTGATGATGGTGGTTCATACCACTTAGGTTTCAAGGATGAAAGGTTGGAACATGGGCAATCATTTCCTAGAGATGTGAATGGTAATTTTTCTGTTTGCAGGCAGAATTGGAACATGAAATTTAAGAATGCTACCTCTGCTTCTCAAGCAGCGACTGAGATTGCAGAACATGCAAGCTTAGCTGCCAGAGCTGTTGTAGAACTTTCAAGGCAATATTTTGTTGATGATGGTGGTTCATGCCACTTAGGTTTCAAGGATGAAAGGTTGGAACATGGGCAATCATTTCCTAGAGATGGTAATGGTAATTTTTCTGTTGGCAGGCAGAATTGGAACATGAAATTTAAGGATGCTACCTCTGCTGCTCAAGCAGCGGCTGAGTTTGCAGAATATGCAAGCCTAGATGCCAGAGCTGTTGTAGAACTTTCAAGGCAATATTGTGTTGATGATGGTGGTTCATGCCACTTAGGTTTCAAGGATGAAAGGTAGGAACATGGGCAATCATTTCCTGGAGATGGTAATGGTAATTTTTCTGTTGGCAGGCAGAATTGGAACATGAAATTTATGGATGCTACCTCTGCTGCTCAAGCAGCGGCTGAGTTTGCAGAATATTCAAGCCTAGCTGCCAGAGCTGTTGTAGAACTTTCAAGGCAATATTGTGTTGATGATGGTGGTTCATGCCACTTAGGTTTCTAGGATGAAAGGTTGGAAAATTGGCAATCATTTCCTGGAGATGGTAATGGTAATTTTTCTGTTGGCAGGCAGAATTGGAACATGAAATTTATGGATGCTACCTCTGCTCCTCAAGCAGCGGCTGAGTTTGCAGAATATGCAAGCCTAGATGCCAGAGCTGTTGTGGAACTTTCAAAGCAATATTGTGTTGATGATAGTGGTTCATGACACTTAGTTTTCAAGGATGAAAGGTTGGAACATGGGCAATCAATTCCTGGAGATGGTAATGGAAACATTTCTGTTGGCAGGCAGAATTGGAACATGAAATTTAAGGATGCTACCTCTGCTGCTCAAGCAGTGGCTGAGTTTGCAGAACATGCAAGCCTAGCTGCCAGAGCTGTTGTAGAACTTTAAAGGCAATATTGTGTTGATGATGGTGGTTCATACCACTTAGGTTTCAAGGATGAAAGGTTGGAACATGGGCAATCATTTCCTAGAGATGGTAATGGTAATTTTTTTGTTGGCAGGCGAAATTGGAACATAAAATTTAAGGATGCTACCTCTGCTGCTCAAGCAGCGGCTGAATTTGCATAACATTCTAGCCGAGCTACCAGAGCTGTTGTAGAACTTTCAAGGCAATATTGTATTGATGATAGTGGTTCATGACACTTAGTTTTCAAGGATGAAAGGTTGGAACATGGGCAATCATTTCCTGGAGATGGTAATGGAAACATTTCTGTTGGCAGGCAGAATTGGAACATGAAATTTAAGGATGCTACCTCTGCTGCTCAAGCAGTGGCTGAGTTTGCAGAACATGCAAGCCTAGCTGCCAGAGCTGTTGTAGAACTTTAAAGGCAATATTGTGTTGATGATGGTGGTTCATGCAACTTAGGTTTCAAGGATGAAAGGTTGGAACATGGGCAATCATTTCCTGGAGATGGTAATGATAATTTTTCTGTTGGCAGGCAGAATTGGAACATGAAATTTATGGATGCAACCTCTGCTGCTCAAGCAGCGACTGAGTTTGCAGAATATGCAAGCCTAGCTGCCAGAGCTGTTGTAGAACTTTCAAGGCATTATTGTGTTGATGATGGTGGTTCATACCACTTAGGTTTCAAGGATGAAAGGTTGGAACATGGGCAATCATTTCCTAGAGATGTGAATGGTAATTTTTCTGTTTGCAGGCAGAATTGGAACATGAAATTTAAGAATGCTACCTCTGCTTCTCAAGCAGCGACTGAGATTGCAGAACATGCAAGCTTAGCTGCCAGAGCTGTTGTAGAACTTTCAAGGCAATATTTTGTTGATGATGGTGGTTCATGCCACTTAGGTTTCAAGGATGAAAGGTTGGAACATGGGCAATCATTTCCTAGAGATGGTAATGGTAATTTTTCTGTTGGCAGGCAGAATTGGAACATGAAATTTAAGGATGCTACCTCTGCTGCTCAAGCAGCGGCTGAGTTTGCAGAATTTGCAAGCCTAGATGCCAGAGCTGTTGTAGAACTTTCAAGGAAATATTGTGTTGATGATGGTGGTTCATGCCACTTAGGTTTCAAGGATGAAAGGTAGGAACATGGGCAATCATTTCCTGGAGATGGTAATGGTAATTTTTCTATTGGCAGGCAGAATTGGAACATGAAATTTATGGATGCTACCTCTGCTGCTAAAGCAGCGGCTGAGTTTGCAGAATATTCAAGCCTAGCTGCCAGAGCTGTTGTAGAACTTTCAAGGCAATATTGTGTTGATGATGGTGGTTCATGCCACTTAGGTTTCTAGGATGAAAGGTTGGAAAATTGGCAATCATTTCCTGGAGATGGTAATGGTAATTTTTCAGTTGGCAGGCAGAATTGGAACATGAAATTTATGGATGCTACCTCTGCTCCTCAAGCAGCGGCTGAGTTTGCAGAATATGCAAGCCTAGATGCCAGAGCTATTGTGGAACTTTCAAAGCAATATTGTGTTGATGATAGTGGTTCATGACACTTAGTTTTCAAGGATGAAAGGTTGGAACATGGGCAATCAATTCCTGGAGATGGTAATGGAAACATTTCTATTGGCAGGCAGAATTGGAACATGAAATTTAAGGATGCTACCTCTGCTGCTCAAGCAGTGGCTGAGTTTGCAGAACATGCAAGCCTAGCTGCCAGAGCTGTTGTAGAACTTTAAAGGCAATATTGTGTTGATGATGGTGGTTCATACCACTTAGGTTTCAAGGATGAAAGGTTGGAACATGGGCAATCATTTCCTAGAGATGGTAATGGTAATTTTTTTGTTGGCAGGCGAAATTGGAACATAAAATTTAAGGATGCTACCTCTGCTGCTCAAGCAGCGGCTGAATTTGCATAACATTCTAGCCTAGCTGCCAGAGTTGTTGTAGAACTTTCAAGGCAATATTGAGTTGATGATGGTGGTTCATGCCACTTAGGTTTCAAGGATGAAAGGTTTGAACATGGGCAATCATTTCCTAGAGATGTGAATGGTAATTTTTCTGTTTGCAGGCAGAATTGGAACATGAAATTTAAGAATGCTACCTCTGCTGCTCAAGCATTGGCTGAGTTTGGAGAACATGCAAGCCTAGCTGCCAGAGCTGTTGTAGAACTTTCAAGGCAATATTGTATTGATGATAGTGGTTCATGACACTTAGTTTTCAAGGATGAAAGGTTGGAACATGGGCAATCATTTCCTGGAGATGGTAATGGAAACATTTCTGTTGGCAGGCAGAATTGGAACATGAAATTTAAGGATGCTACCTCTGCTGCTCAAGCAGCGGCTGAGTTTGCAGAATATTCAAGCCTAGCTGCCAGAGCTGTTGTAGAACTTTCAAGGCAATATTGTGTTGATGATGGTGGTTCATGCCACTTAGGTTTCAAGGATGAAAGGTTGGAACATGGGCAATCATTTCCTGGAGATGGTAATGATAATTTTTCTGTTGGCAGGAAGAATTGGAATATGAAATTTATGGATGCTACCTCTGCTGCTCAAGCATTGGCTGAGTTTGCAGAACATGCAAGCCTAGCTGCCAGAGCTGTTGTAGAACTTTCAAGGCAATATTGTATTGATGATAGTGGTTCATGACACTTAGTTTTCAAGGATGAAAGGTTGGAACATGGGCAATCATTTCCTGGAGATGGTAATGGAAACATTTCTGTTGGCAGGCAGAATTGGAACATGAAATTTAAGGATGCTACCTCTGCTGCTCAATCAGTGGCTGAGTTTGCAGAACATGCAAGCCTAGCTGCCAGAGCTGTTGTAGAACATTAAAGGCAATATTGTGTTGATGATGGTGGTTCATGCCACTTAGGTTTCAAGGATGAAAGGTTGGAACATGGGCAATCATTTCCTGGAGATGGTAATGGTAATTTTTCTGTTGGCAGGCAGAATTGGAACATGAAATTTATGGATGCTACCTCTGCTGCTCAAGCAGCGGCTGAGTTTGCAGAATATGCAAGCCTAGCTGCCAGAGCTGTTGTAGAACTTTCAAGGCAATATTGTGTTGATGATGGTGGTTCATGCCACTTAGGTTTCAAGGATGAAAGGTTGGAACATGGGCAATCATTTCCTGGAGATGGTAATGGTAATTTTTCTGTTGGCAGGCAGAATTGGAACATGAAATTTATGGATGCAACCTCTGCTGCTCAAGCAGCGACTGAGTTTGCAGAATATGCAAGCCTAGCTGCCAGAGCTGTTGTAGAACTTTCAAGGCAATATTGTGTTGATGATGGTGGTTCATACCACTTAGGTTTCAAGGATGAAAGGTTGGAACATGGGCAATCATTTCCTGGAGATGGTAATGGTAATTTTTCTGTTGGCGGGCAGAATTGGAACATGAAATTTATGGATTCTACCTCTGCTGCTCAAGCAGCGGCTGAGTTTGCAGAATATTCAAGCCTAGCTGCCAGAGCTGTTGTAGAACTTTCAAGGCAATATTATGTTGATGATGGTGGTTCATGCCACTTAGGTTTCAAGGATGAAAGGTTGGAACATGGGCAATCATTTCCTGGAGATGGTAATGGTAATTTTTCTGTTGGCAGGCAACATTGGAACATGAAATTTATGGATGCTACCTCTGCTGCTCAAGCAGCGGCTGAGTTTGCATTACATTCTAGCCTAGCTACCAGATCTGTTGTAGAACTTTCAAGGCAATATTGAGTTGATGATGGTGGTTCATGCCACTTAGGTTTCAAGGATGAAAGGTTGGAACACGGGCAATCATTTCCTAGAGATGTGAATGGTAATTTTTCTATTTGCAGGCAGAATTGGAACTTGAAATTTATGGATGCTACCTCTGCTACTCAAGCAGCGGCTGAGTTTGCAGAATATGCAAGACTAGCTGCCAGAGCTGTTGTAGAACTTTCAAGGCAATATTGTGTTGATGATGGTGGTTCATGCCACTTAGGTTTCAAGGATGAAAGGTTGGAACATGGGCAATCATTTCCTAGAGATGGTAATGGTAATTTTTCTGTTGGCAGGCCGAATTGGAACATGAAATTTATGGATGCTACCTCTGCTGCTCAAGCAGCGGCTGAGTTTGCTGAACATGCAAGCCTAGCTGCCAGAGCTGTTGTAGAACTTTCAAGGCAATATTGTATTGATGATAGTGGTTCATGACACTTAGTTTTCAAGGATGAAAGGTTGGAACATGGGCAATCATTTCCTGGAGATGGTAATGGAAACATTTCTGTTGGCAGGCAGAATTGGAACATGAAATTTAAGGATGCTACCTCAGCTGCTCAAGCAGCGGCTGAGTTTGCAGAACATGCAAGCCTAGCTGCCAGAGCTGTTGTAGAACTTTAAAGGCAATATTGTGTTGATGATGGTGGTTCATGCCACTTAGGTTTCAAGGATGAAAGGTTGGAACATGGGCAATCATTTCCTGGAGATGGTAATGGTAATTTTTCTGTTGGCAGGCAGAATTGGAACTTGAAATTTATGGATGCTACCTCTGCTGCTCAAGCAGCGGCTGAGTTTGCAGAATATGCAAGCCTAGCTGCCAGAGCTGTTGTAGAACTTTCAAGGCAATATTGTGTTGACGATGGTGGTTCATGCCACTTAGGTTTCAAGGATGAAAGGTTGGAACATGGGCAATCATTTCCTGGAGATGGTAATGGTAATTTTTCTATTGGCAGGCAGAATTGGAACATGAAATTTATGGATGCTACCTCTGCTGCTCAAGCAGCGACTGAGTTTGCAGAATATGCAAGCCTAGCTACCAGAGCTGTTGTAGAACTTTCAAGGTAATATTGTGTTGATGATGGTCGTTCATGCCACTTAGGTTTCAAGGATGAAAGGTTGGAACATGGGCAATCATTTCCTGGAGATGGGAATGGTAATTTTTCTATTGGCAGGCAGAATTGGAACATGAAATTTATGGATGCTACCTCTGCTGCTCAAGCAGCGGCTGAGTTTGCAGAATATGCAAGCCTAGCTGCCAGAGCTGTTGTAGAACTTTCAAGGCAATATTGTGTTGATGATGGTGGTTCATGCCACTTAGGTTTCAAGGATGAAAGGTTGGAACATGGGCAATCATTTCCTGGAGATGGTAATGGTAATTTTTCTGTTGGCAGGCAAAATTGGAACATGAAATTTATGGATGCTACCTCTGCTGCTCAAGCAGCGGCTGAGTTTGCAGAATATGCAAGACTAGCTGCCAGAGCTGTTGTAGAACTTTCAAGGCAATATTGTGTTGATGATGGTGGTTCATGCCACTTAGGTTTCACGGATGAAAGGTTGGAACATGGGCAATCATTTCCTAGAGATGGTAATGGTAATTTTTCTGTTGGCAGGCAGAATTGGAACATGAAATTTATGGATGCTACCTCTGCTGCTCAAGCAGCGGCTGAGTTTGCAGAATATGCAAGCCTAGCTGCCAGAGCTGTTGTAGAACTTTCAAGGCAATATTGTGTTGATGATGGTGGTTCATGCCACTTAGGTTTCAAGGATGAAAGGTTGGAACATGGGCAATCATTTCCTGGAGATGGTAATGGTAATTTTTCTATTGGCAGGCAGAATTGGAACATGAAATTTATGGATGCTACCTCTGCTGCTCAAGCAGCGGCTGAGTTTGCAGAATATGCAAGCCTAGCTGCCAGAGCTGTTGTAGAACTTTCAAGGCAATATTGTGTTGATGATGGTGGTTCATACCACTTAGGTTTCAAGGATGAAAGGTTGGAACATGGGCAATCATTTCCTGGAGATGGTAATGGTAATTTTTCTGTTGGCAGGCAGAATTGGAACATGAAATTTATGGATGCTACCTCTGCTGCTCAAGCAGCGGCTGAGTTTGCAGAATATTCAAGCCTAGCTGCCAGAGCTGTTGTAGAACTTTCAAGGCAATATTATGTTGATGATGGTGGTTCATGCCACTTAGGTTTCAAGGATGAAAGGTTGGAACATGGGCAATCATTTCCTGGAGATGGTAATGGTAATTTTTCTGTTGGCAGGCAGACATTGGAACATGAAATTTATGGATGCTACCTCTGCTGCTCAAGCAGCGGCTGAGTTTGCATTACATTCTAGCCTAGCTACCAGATCTGTTGTAGAACTTTCAAGGCAATATTGAGTTGATGATGGTGGTTCATGCCACTTAGGTTTCAAGGATGAAAGGTTGGAACACGGGCAATCATTTCCTAGAGATGTGAATGGTAATTTTTCTGTTTGCAGGCAGAATTGGAACTTGAAATTTATGGATGCTACCTCTGCTGCTCAAGCAGCGGCTGAGTTTGCAGAATATGCAAGACTAGCTGCCAGAGCTGTTGTAGAACTTTCAAGGCAATATTGTGTTGATGATGGTGGTTCATGCCACTTAGGTTTCAAGGATGAAAGGTTGGAACATGGGCAATCATTTCCTAGAGATGGTAATGGTAATTTTTCTGTTGGCAGGCAGAATTGGAACATGAAATTTATGGATGCTACCTCTGCTGCTCAAGCAGCGGCTGAGTTTGCTGAACATGCAAGCCTAGCTGCCAGAGCTGTTGTAGAACTTTCAAGGCAATATTGTATTGATGATAGTGGTTCATGACACTTAGTTTTCAAGGATGAAAGGTTGGAACATGGGCAATCATTTCCTGGAGATGGTAATGGAAACATTTCTGTTGGCAGGCAGAATTGGAACATGAAATTTA
>NW_027174768.1:0-76291 GCF_000390325.3 Nicotiana tomentosiformis | reverse complement strand
GTTGATAATCAAGTGTTTTAGAAGAACCAAATCATCGTTTATTAGATGCTCTTCTTCGTTTCCGACAGGAAGCAAGAAATCACTGAATGTTGGATTTGTTCTTACTTTTATTTTTCTTGTCATTTGAATATTTTTCATTTGAGGTCATAAATATAATTTTGACAAGCTAGCTTTTACAATTTCTGCTTTAGTCAATTTTGGAACTACTGATCGTACTTGACACAAATCACCTCCCAAACTATTACTTTTCCGCCAAATAGTTCATCGATATCCAATATATCTCTAAAACTCTGGCGATGGTTTCGATTGTTTGACACTTAGCTAAAAGCGCTTCATCCTATATTATCACTTTTTTTGGTAAAATAGTGAAGTATTACCATTGACAACCAAATGTTTACACCTAATGAGCACTTCAGAGAGATCTCCAAAGCTTCGAACAAAGAAAAACATCACTCACTCAACTACTTACATAGCTATTACCTCAAATAACTATATCTACTTGCTTTCATAGAGTATTTCAAGTGTTTTACCCTCTCTACAATCTCTTTCTTTATCTGCATAAACACAACCTCAGTATTTACATTTATCCCTCTAAAATTTTCCTATTTTGAGCCTTCCATTTGTGGTAGAGCTTTGCACCCCATATTGCTGCTGCTAATTCCTTCTTGAACTGCTTCCAATGTCTGGTTTAGATCCATTTCATGCATTGAGTTGTCCCTTTCCTCTGTATTCTGATACTCGACCACATTTTCAGTTCATCTTGCAATTTCACTGTCCAACTACACTCAGTAAAGAGGTGTAACTGGCTTTCAGCCATGTTTTCATCACATAAGCAGCACATTCCATCATCTACTGGTATATGGAGTCGGATCAACCTCTCTTTTGTTAACAACTTCTCTTGATTAGCCAACCATACTATAAACCTATGTCTAGGTAGCATAATGTTGTTCCATACTAAATCAGCTTCTAACATTTTCTCCATGCTTCCTAGTAAGCTAATATAGCTTTTACTGACAGAATATGCACCATTTATTGTTAAACAGTAGGTGCCATTGTTGTACCAATTTGTCATAGCTGCTTTAATGGAATTAAGCTTCCTCCAATACCAGCTGCTGTCAACAGGTGGAGTGTGAATCCAGATTTCCTGCGTAGGACAAGATTTTAGAGTATGCACTTGTTATTCTGGAAGTTATTCTCTCTACCAGCTGATAACACTCCACCTTGCTCCATTTTTTTGAAGAGGGAGAGGAAAACCCGGGTATCTTATTGGCAAAGTACCAAGTGAGAACCCAATCATCTGTACCATTTGATCTCTTAGGTTATTCTCAACCCATGCTATAAAGATACTAGATTTGTCCATGTTAGCTTCCAATCCTGTTATATTACTAAAATGATTTAATGCCTCTATCATCCTCGGCAATAGACTTTAGGTCTCCCTTACAAAATAATATTAAATCATCACCAAACACTAAGTGAGTCGGCTTAGTATTCTTACACATTGGATGGAACTTAAAGTCAGGCAGTTCCCCCATCTTTTTCAAAATCCTTGACAAATACTCCATGACTATCACAAATAACATTGGTAACATTGGATCTCCTTGCCTCAACCCTCTTTTCCCTTCAAAGTATCCATATCATTCCCCATTAACCTTGATTGAAAATTTTGTGGAAGTAACACATACCATGACCAGATTAGTAAATGCTTCTGGAAAGCCATACCCAATCAATGCCTCCTTAAGAAATTCACAACTAACCATGTCATATGCCTTCCTTAGATCTATCTTCATCATACACCTAGGCGATGTTTTCCTATTGTAGTGCCTAAGGATATTATGGCATATCAACATATTATGCACTAAGGTTCTTCCCCTGACAAAGACTGCTTGATTCTCCGCAACTATACATCTAACTGCCTCTCTAAGTCTCCCACACATCGTCTTTGATATAACCTTATACAAGACATTGCAACATGATATAGGTCGGAACTGCCCTACATTTTGAGATACTGAAACTTTAGGAATTAATGAGATAATTGTTGCATTCAGTTGCTTCAACAAGTTCCCATTGCTAAATAATTCCAGCACTGCTTGAGTTATATCATTATCTATAACCCCCCAAGTTGCTTTGAAAAAGTCACTTCCATATCCATCGGGGCCTGGACTCTTGTTCTTGTCAATGTTGAATATAGCCTTTTTCACATCTTCACTTCTATAGGGCTGAACTAAGGCAACTTGTTGCCCAAGTGTTAATTTAGGACCATTGTGTAAGAAACTCTTGAAAGCTCTTACCCTTTTCAAAGACTTTTTACCAAGTAAAGCTTGATAGAAATCCACCAATATCTGTGCAATATCCTCTGAATCAGTGCATATGATTCCATTCTTGTCTTACAGTTGTGTGATTGCTTGTTGCAATTTCTTATGCTTTATCACCGAGAAAAAATATCTTGTGTTATCATCACCTAGCCTAATACACGCTGCCTTACTTCTTTGTTGTAGGAACATTTCAGCAAGATATGAACTCTTTCTAAATTGCTGATACTTCTCTTTTTCAAGTTGTTATAGTTTCTTATCCCCTGGGTGCTGCTGTAATGCTTCCTGTACTTGTTTTAGTGCATCCCTATCTTCATTAGCATCTATAACTATATTTCTAAAATATTGCTTATTCAAATCTTTATGTCTCTTATTTAAATTCCTCATTTTGGTTATTACTTGGTATGTCATATACCCTTCCACTGGCTGCTTCCACACCTCCTCTACTTTGACCAGAAATTGTGGATGTTGTGACCAAGTATTACCGTATTTAAATGCCTTTTGTCTATTGTTCTTCAAATTTAACAAAGAAATACTCACTGGAATGTGATCACCAATCCCTTCTGGTAAGAAATTAGCTATATAAGATGGCATGTTATCCAGCCAACTCATATTAACAAAAACCCAGTCTAACTTTGAATAAATTTGTGATGACCCAAAATGTCATCTTTAAATTTAATAAGCAATTCTATATTCTAAGACCTCGAAAAGAACCATTTATCATTTCTCAACTTGCGTGCGCAGTCCGAAAAATTTTTCGGAAAGTTTTTATGTGAAAAATGGATTAAAATGGGAAATAGAGCTTTAAAATTTAAGTGAGTTGACCTTAGTCAACATTTTTAGCAAACGGACCCAGATCGGTATTTTGACAGTTTCGGTAACTCCGTATCATGATTTGGGACTTAGGCGTATGCCCGGAATTTAATTTGGAGGTCCCTAACTCAAGTTATGACCGTTTAACGAAACTAGCAATTTAAAGGCTAATTGTTCCAAGTTTGACCACGAGGTTGACTTTTTGATATCGGAGCCGGAATCCGATTCTGGAAATTTGAACTGCTCCGTTATGTCATTTATGACTTGTGTGCCAAATTTGAAGTCATTCCGGATTCATTTAATATGTTTGGCACGATATTTGCAAATTTAAAAGTTTAAAACTCAAAGTTCGAATCGGGGTGTGAATTGTAATTTCAGTATTCTTTGACGTAATTTTAGACCCCAAGTTAGTTCGTATTATGTTACGGGACTTGTTGGTATATTTGAGCGGGGTCCCGAGTACCCCGAGAGTAAAACAGATTGAAATCGGAACAAGAATTGGACTTAAGCAAAATCTAAAATTTTGAGTTCTGGTGTAATCGCACCTGCGGAATTTTGACCGCAGGTGCGAGCTCGCAGAAGCGAGACTTCAATTGCAGATGCGGTCTTTGCAGGTGCGGCCCTTTTGCGCAGAAGCGGACGTCGCAGGTGCGACATTTTGTCCGCAGGTGCGGAACCTCGCCTGGCAGCCCCACTTTGCAAATGCGAGCTTTGTCTCGCAAATGTGAGACCGCAGGTGCGAAAATATAGCCCGCAAATGCGAAAATATTGGGCAATCGGGTCTTAGCCATTTTTACTCATTTTTGAGTTTTAAGTCTCGGATTTGGGCGATTTCAAGGGGAATTTTCACGACTTTGAACTGGGTAAGTGTTCTTTATCATAAAGTGATTATATTTCACAAATCCATGTCTATATTCATCATTTATTTCGGATTTAGATGGAAGAAATTAAAATTTTTGTAAAACTTTTCAAAAACAAAAATTTAGATTTGAAGGTCCATTTGATATCGGAATTGGACAAATTTGGTATAGTTGAACTCGTATCGGAATGGATGTTCGGATTTCGTGAGTTTTTTCAGGATTTGAGATGTGGGTCCCACTGCCGAATATTTTAATGAATTTTAGATTATTATCCGGAAAAATTATAAATTCATATGGAATTAATTCCTATGATTAGTTTTGAATATATTGAATTGTTTGTGAATATATTTGAAGCTTTCGGAGGCAAATTTAAAAGAAAAAGTTGTGGTTGAATAATTGATTGGAATTTGCAAAGCGAGGTAAGTGTCGGGGTTAACCTTGACTTGAGGGAATAGAACCCTTAAATTGTTTGTTATGTGAATTGCATGTAAACGATGTATAGGCGAGATGACGAGTGTCTATACGTCATCAAATTAATTGTTTGCCTGCTTACTTGAAAAATCATAAATTGTTTTTAATCATAAATTAATTATTATAATAATTATTTCTCTCTTATTCTTTGCAAATATAAATTCTTGAATTCCTGCATTAATTGTTACATGCTATTTGAATTATGTGCCTTAATTGTTATTTGACATTTAGCATAATAAATATTAAACTGCCTATTTGCTCCCTGATTTTTATAATAATTTGCTATTTGTCATTGTTTGCTTCATAGTTAAACCATAATTATTGTATGCTTGTTGTCTCGTAATTTTATATTAATTGTTACAATCATTGGGAAAAATTTCTTCTATAAAAATTGGTAAATGAAAATGTTGGAGGAGCGGGTTGTACGCCGCAACATGATTGATTATAATGAATATATTGGAGGATCGGGTTGCACGCCACAACAGACTTATTAAAAGTTAATATTGGAGGATCGGATTGCACGCCGCAACAGACTTATTAAAAGTTAATATTGGAGGATCAGGTTCTACGCCGCAACAGACTTGTTAAAAAGTTAATATTGGAGGATCGGGTTGTATGCCGCAACAGACTAGTTTAAAATAAATATGTTGGAGGAGCGGGTTGCGCGCCATAACAGAACTGAATGTGGATATATTGTGAGAGCGGGTTGCACGCTGCAACAGAAATAATGGAAATGATAATTGGTTATGACTGCTGAGTTGCCTTCAATTATTATAAATGAATTACCTGATTTATTCCTATTATTGTTGTTGTTACTATTATTGCGTACAGGTTAATGTAAGTGAACCGCCTTAGCCTCGTCACTACTTCGTCGAGGTTAGGCTCAGCACTTACCAGTACATGGGGTCGGTTGTACTGATACTACACTCTGCACTTCTTGTACAGCTTTTGGAGTTGGTCCCAGTGGCGTACCATAGACTTGCTCGGATTTCAGCTATCAGAGGAGACTTGAGGTATAACTGCATAGCGTCCGTAGTTCTGAAGTCCCCGTCTATTGTACTTTAGTTGTGTGTTTATTTCCAGACAGCTTTATATTATTCAGACTTTTATTTGTATTTATTCTAGAAGCTCGTGCACTTGTGACACTAATTCTGGGATGGTATTTAGACACCTTTGTTTGATGGATTATTTCACTATATTTAAATCTTTGCTTCCGCATTTGTTTTCTTGTTATTAATAAATTTAAAATTGTTTTAAAAATGGATAATATTATTCTAACGTTGGCTTTCCTAGCAAGTGAAATATTAGGCGCCATCACGGTCCGAAGGTGGGAATTTCGGGTCGTGACAGTTGGTATCAGAGCACTAGGTTACATAGGTCTCACGAGTCACGAGCAAGCTTAGTAGAGTCTGAAAGATCAGTACGGAGACGTCTGTACTTATCTCTCAGAGGCTACGAACTTTAGGAACAATATCACTTCTTTCTTATTCTGTCATGCGATTTTATTCTATCATTGATGATTGAACCATTCTACTCTTATTCTCTCGCAGATGGTGAGAACACGTAATACCTCTACCGATGGACAGGAACCAGAACCCCGGTGACAACTATGGCCAGGGGTAGAGGTCGAGGCCGAGGTCGTGCTAGAGGCCGAGGTAGAGCTTAGTCCAGAGCTCGAGCAGCTGCACCTATTGAATAACCTCAGATAGACCTTCAGGAGGAGGTCCCAGTTCAGAATGTACCAGTTGGACCAGTTCAAGTCCCGGAAGGATTCATAGCCACTCCAGTGCTTCAGGACGCTCTAGTCCGATTGGTGAGTCTTATGGAGGGTATGGCCCAGAATGGTACATTTCCAGTGGCACCAACTGTCTCACAGGCTGTGGGAGGAGCACAAACTCCCACTACTCCCGCCTCGGAGCAGATGGCTCCCCAAAATTAGGCTCCAGCTGCCCCGCCAGTTGGGGTAGTTCAGCCAGTTGTTGCGGCACAGACCGATGATAGGCCCGCCATGTCTTTTGAGGCCTTATTGAGACTGGATAAATTTACCAAGCTCTTTCCAGTTCATTTCAGTGGTACACCTTCTGAGGACCCACAGGATTATCTTGAACGCTGCCATGAGGTGCTGCGGAACATGGGTAAGTTGAGACCAATGGGGTTGATTTTGCTGTATTCCAGATGACGGGTTCCGCCAAGAGGTGATGGAGAGATTACACATTGACCCAACCAGTCGGATCACTTGCACTTACCTGGGAGCAGTTCTCTCAGCTATTTCTGGAGAAGTTCCTCCCTATCACACTGAGAGAGGAATTCCGCAAGCAATTTGAGCATCTACAGCGGGGCAGTATGACTGTTACTCAATATGAGTCACGTTTTGTGGATTTGGCCGCCATGCTCTCCTTTTACTACCTACGGAGGGAGAGAGAGTGAGGAGGTTCATTGAGGGACTCACACACCCTATCAGACTTCAGATAGCCAAGGAGACCGGAGGTGAGATTTATTTTCAGGCGGCTGCTAATGTCGCAAGGAGGATCGAGATGGTTCTTAACAGGAAAGAGGGCAGAGGTCCGATAAGAGGCCTCGTCAATTTGGTGGTTACAGTGGTGCCTCGTCTGGAGGCAGGGGTAATTTTGGTAGGGGTCATCCTCCCAGACCGTTTCATTCAGCACTTCATGTATCTCCCGGTGCTTCAGGGAGTCACGGTCCTATTATGCCTTACTCTGGGCAGCCATTATTCAGTGCACATTCAGCTCCTATCAGTGCACCACCACTCCATAGTTACTACAGTGGTTATCCGGCCTATCTGGGTCAGCTTCAACTTCAGCAACCACGATATCAGGATGGGTGTTATGAGTGTGGGAACATTGTTCACATCAGGAGGTATTGCGCTAGATTGGCGAGTAACAGATCTCGGCAAGATTCTCATGCCATCATATCGGCACCGGTTGCTTCACCGCATGCTCAGCCAGCTAGAGGTAGGGGTCAGGCAGTTAGAGGTGGAGGTCAGGCCATTAGAGATGGAGGTCAGGCCGTTAGAGGTGGAGGCCAGCCAGTTAGAGGCTGTCCCAGAGATGCAGTTCAAAGTGGTGGGGCCCAGCCCCGATTTTATGCTTTTCCAGCTAGGCCTGAGGCCGAGTCATCTGATGTTGTGATCACAAGTATTATTCCAGTTTGCCATAGAGATGCTTCAGTGCTATTTGATCCAGGATCTACTTATTCCTATATGTCCTCCTATTTTGCTTCATATTTGGTTGTGCCTTGTGATTCTCTGAGTGCTTCTGTGTGTGTATCTACACCGGTGGGAGACTCTGTGGTGGTAGATCATGTCTACCGTTTGTGTGTGGTTACTATTGGTAATCTTGAAACTAGTGTGGATCTTCTACTTCTTGATATGGTAGATTTTGATGTCATCTTGGGTATGGATTGGTTGTCTCCTTATCATGCTATATTGGACTGTCATGCCAAGACAGTGACCCTAGCTATGCCGGGGTTACCTCGATTAGAGTGGAAAGGAACTTCTAGCCATTCTGCCAGCAAGGTTATTTCCTATATGAAAGCTCGGCGTATGGTAGAGAAAGGGTGTCTAGCCTATTTGGATTATATTTGTGATCCCAGTGCAGATGTCCCTTCTATGGACTCAGTACCAATTGTTCGTGAATTTTCAGAAGTATTTCCTGCAGATCTGCCAAGGATGCCACCCGATAGAGATATTGACTTCTGTATTGATTTGGCTCCGGGCACTCAGCCCATTTCTATTCCACCATACCGTATGGCCCCGCCAGAGTTGAAAGAATTGAAAGAGCAGTTGCAAGCCTTGCTTGATCAGGGATTCATTAGACCAAGTGTCTCGCCCTGGGGTGCACCAGTATTATTTGTAAAGAAGAAAGATGGCTCGATGCGGATGTGTATAGATTATCGGCAGTTGAACAAGGCCACTATCAAAAACAAATATCCGCTGCCAAGAATTGATGACTTATTTGATCAGCTTCAGGGTGCCAAGGTATTTTCGAAGATTGATTTAAGATCTGGTTACCATCAGTTGAAGATTAGAGCGTCTGATGTCCCTAAGACAGCTTTTCAGACTCGGTATGGGCATTACGAGATCCTAGTGATGTCATTTGGGTTGACAAATGCTCCAGCAGCATTTATGAATTTGATGAATCAGGTGTTCAAGCCTTATTTGGATTCTTTTGTGGTTGTATTCATTGATGATATCTTGATTTACTCCAGCAGTCGGGAGGAGCATGAGCAGCATCTTCGAAGTGTGCTTCACACTTTGAAGAATAATCAGTTATATGCCAAATTTTCAAAATGTGAGTTTTGGTTAGACTCAGTTGCCTTTTTGGGACATGTTGTATCGGCATAAGGCATAAAGGTGGATCCTAAGAAGATTGAGGCTATTCAGAATTGGCCTAGACCTACTTCGATTACAGAGATCCGGAGTTTCCTGGGTTTGGCAGGTTATTATCGTCGGTTCGTGGAAGGGTTTTCATCTATAGCAAGCACCTTGACCAGACTAACCCAGAAGGGTGTTCCATTCAGATGGTCAGGCGAGTATGAGTTGAGCTTTCAGAAGCTCAAGACCGCTTTGACTACGGCGCTAGTATTGGTATTACCCACAGGTTCAGGATTGTATACGGTATATTGTGACGCATCTCACATTGGGCTTGGTGCAGTATTAATGCAAGATGGCAAGGTAACTGCATATGCGTCGCGACAGTTAAAGTTCACGAGAAGAATTATCCTGTTCATGACTTAGAATTGGCAGCCATTGTTCATGCACTGAAGATTTGGAGGCATTACCTCTATGATGTCTCGTGTGAGGTATTTACTGATCATCGTAGCCTTCAGTATCTGTTCAAACAAAAAGATCTTAATTTGAGGCAGAGAAGATGGTTGGAGTTGTTGAAAGACTATGATATCACCATTTTGTATCACCCCGGAAAGGCCAATGTGGTGGCCGATTCTTTGAGTAGAAAGGTTGCGAGTATGGGTAATCTTGCGTATATTCCGGTTGGTGAGAGACCATTAGCTGCAGATGTTCAGACTTTGGCTAATCAGTTCGTGAGGTTGGATGTTTCAGAACCCAGCCAGGTTCTAGCTTGCATAGTCGCTCGGTCTTCTTTATATGAGCGCATCAGAGAGAGGCAGTATGATGATCCTCATTTACTTGTCCTTAAGGACACGGTGCGGCACGGTGATGCCAAACAGGTTGCTGTAGGGGAAGATGGTGTTCTGCGAATGCAAGGCCGTATTTGTGTGCCTAATGTGGATGGGCTTCGTGAATTAATTCTTGAAGAGGCACACAGTTCCAGGTATTCTATTCATTCAGGTACCACAAAAATGTATCAAGATTTGCGGAAACATTATTGGTGGAGGAGAATGAAAAAGGATATAGTTGCACATGTAGCTCGGTGTCTGAATTGTCAGCAAGTTAAGTACGAGCATCAGAGACCTGGTGGTTTGTTTCAAAAGTTAGAAATTCCTGAGTGGAAGTGGGAGCGTATCACAATAGATTTTGTTGTTGGGCTCCCACGGACTCATCGAAAATTTGATGCAGTTTGGGTCATTGTGGACAGGTTGACCAAGTCAGCCCATTTCATTCCAATGGCAGTTACCTATTCTTCAGAGAGGTTAGCTGAAATTTACATTCGTGAGATTGTCCGCCTTTACGGTGTGCCCGTGTCTATTATTTCAGATCGAGGTACGCAGTTTACCTCACATTTTTGGAGGGCTGTACAGCGTGAGTTAGGCACGTGGGTGGAGTTGAGTATAACATTTCATCCACAGACAGACAGATAGTCCGAGCGCACTATTCAGATATTGGAAGATATGCTTCGCGTTTGTGTTATAGACTTTGGAGGTTCTTGGGATCATTTCTTAACACTTGCGGAGTTTGCTTATAATAATAGCTACCAGTCGAGCATTCAGATGGCTCCATATGAGGCATTATACGTAAGGCAATGCCGATCGCCAGTTGGTTGGTTTGAACCGGGAGAGGCTCGGTTGTTGGGTACCGATTTGGTACAGGATGCCTTGGATAAGGTCAAGATTATTCAGGATCGACTTCGCACAGCTCAGTCTAGGCAAAAGAGTTATGCCGACCGTAAAGTTCGTGATATTGCATTCATGGTTAGAGAACGAATATTGCTCTGGGTTTCACCTGTGAAAGGTGTAATGAGGTTCGGAAAGAAGGGCAAATTGAGCCCTAGGTATATCGAACCCTTTGAAATTCTTGAAAGGGTGGGTGAAGTAGCCTACATGCTTGCATTACCACCTAGTTTATCAGCGGTTCATCCGGTGTTCCATGTGTCTATGCTCCGGAAATATCATGGTGATCCATCCCATGTGTTAGATTTTAACTCAGTCCAATTGGACAAGGATTTGACTTACGAGGAGGAACCGGTGGCTATTCTAGCTCGGCAGGTCCGACAGTTGAGATCAAAGATTTATCCTTCAGGTCGGGTGCAATGGAGAGGTCAGCCGGTAGAGGCATCTACGTGGGAGTCCGAGTCGGACATGCGGTGTAAATATCCACACCTTTTCTCAGCTCAGGTACTTTTTCTAACTCCGTTCGAGGACGAACGTTTGTTTTAGAGGTGGAGAATATGATGACCCAAAATATTATCTTTAAATTTAATAAGTAATTCTGTGTTCTAAGACCTCGAAAAGCACCATTTATCATTCCTCGACTTGCGTGCGCAGTCCGAAAAATTTTCCGAAAAGTTTTTATGTGAAATAGATTAAAATGGGAAATAGAGCTTTAAAATTCAAGTGAGTTGACTTTAGTCAACATTTTTAGCAAACGGACCGGATCGGTATTTTGACAGTTCCGGTAACTCCGTATCGTGATTTGGGACTTGGGGGTACGCCCGAAATTTAATTTGGAGGTCCCTAACTCAAGTTATGACCATTTAACGGAACTAGCAATTTAAAGGCTAAATGTTCCAAGTTTGACCACGGGGTTGACTTTTTGATATCGGAGCCGGAATCCGATTCTGAAAATTTGAACTGCTCCGTTATGTCATTTATGACTTATGTGCCAAATTTGAAGTCATTCCGGATTCATTTAATATGTTTTGGAACCAGATTTGCAAATTTAAAAGCTTAAAACTCAAAGTTCGAAATGGGGTGTGAATTGTAATTTCAGTATTGTTTGACGTGATTTTAGACCCCGAGTCAGTTCATATTATGTTACGGGACTTGTTGGTATATTCGAGCAGGGTCCCGTGTACCCCGAGAGTAAAACGGATTAAAATCGGAACAAGAATTGGACTTAAGAAAAATCTAAAATTTTGAGTTCTGGTGTAATCGCACCTGCGGAATTTTGACCGCAGGTGCGAGCTCGCAGAAGCGAGACTTCTATCGCAGATGCGGTCTTTGCAGGTGCGGCCCTTTTACGCAGAAGCGGACGTCGCAGGTGCGACATTTTGTCCGTAGGTGCGGAACCTCGCCTGGCAGCCCCACTTCGCAAATGCGAGCTTTGTCTCGCAAATGCGAGACCACAGGTGCGAAATTATAGCCCGCAAATGCGAAAATGCTGGGCAGAATACATAAAATCGGGTATTAGCCATTTTTACTCATTTTTGAATTTTAAGTCTCGAATTTGGGCGATTTCAAGGGGGATTTTCACGACTTTGAACTGGGTAAGTGTTCTTTATCATAAAGTGATTATATTTCACAAATCCATATCTATATTCATCATTTATTTCGGATTTAGATGGAAGAAATTGAAATTTTTGTAAAACTTTCCAAAAACAAAAAATTTAGATTTGAAGGTCCATTTGATATCGGAATTGGACAAATTTGGTATGGTTGAACTCGTATCGGAACGGGTGTTCGGATTTCATGAGTTTTTTCGGGATTTGAGATGTGGGTCCCACTGCCGAATATTTTAATGAATTTTGGATTATTATCCGGAAAAATTATAAATTCATATGGAATTAATTCCTATGATTAGTATTGAATATATTGAATTGTTTGTGAATATATTTGAAGCTTTCGGAGGCAAATTTAAAAGGAAAAGCTGTGGTTGAATAATTGATTGGAATTTGCAAAGCGAGGTAAGTGTCGGGGTTAACCTTGACTTGAGGGAATAGAACCCTTAAATTGTTTGTTATGTGAATTGCATGTAAACGACGTATAGGCGAGGTGATGAGTGTCTATACGTCATCAAATTAATTGTTTGCATGCTTACTTGAAAAATCATAAATTATTTTTAATCATAAATTAATTATTATAATAATTGTTTCTCTCTTATTCTTTGCAAATATATATTCTTGAATTCCTGCATTAATTGTTACATGCCATTTGAATTATGTTCCTTAATTGTTATTTGACATTTAGCATAATAAATATTAAACTGCCTATTTGCTCCCTGATTTCCATAGTAATTTGCTATTTGTCATTGTTTGCTTCATAATTAAACCATAATTATTGTATACTTGTTGTCTCGTAATTTTATATTAATTGTTACATTAATTGGGAAAAATATCTTCTATAAGAATTGGTAAATGAAAATGTTGGAGGAGCAGGTTGCACGCCGCAACATGATTGATTATAATGAATATATTGGAAGATCGGGTTGCACGTCGCAACAAACTTATTAAAAGTTAATATTGGAGGATCGGGTTGCACGCCGCAACAAACTTATTAAAAGTTAATATTGGAGGATCGGGTTGCATGCCGCAACAGACTAGATTAAATTGAATATGTTGAAGGAGCGGGTTGCACGCCACAACAGAACTGAATGTGGATATATTGTGAGAGCGGGTTGCACGCTGTAACAGAAATAATGAAAATGATAATTGGTTATGACTGCTGAGTTGCCTTCAATTATTATAAATGAATTACCTGATTTATTCCTATTATTGTTGTTGTTACTAATATTGCGTACAAGTTAATGTAAGTGAACCGCCTTAGACTCGTCACAACTTCGTCGAGGTTAGGCTCAGCACTTACCAGTACATGGGGTTGGTTGTACTGATACTACACTCTGCACTTCTTGTGCAGATTTTGGAGTTGGTCCCAGTGGCGTACCATAGACTTGCTCGGATTTCAGCTATCAGAGGAGACTTGAGGTATAACTGCATGGCGTCCACAGTTCTGAAGTCCCCGTCTATTGTACTTTAGTTGTGTGTTTATTTTCAGACAGCTTTATATTATTCAGACCTTTATTTGTATTTATTCTAAAAGCTTGTGCACTTGTAACACCAATGCTGGGATGGTATTTAGACACCGTTGTTTGATGGATTATTTCAATATATTTCAAACTTTGCTTCTGCATTTGTTTTCTTGTTATTAATAAATTTAAAATTATTTTAAAAATGGATAATATTATTCTAACGTTGGCTTGCCTAGCAAGTGAAATATTAGGCGCCATCACGGTCCGAAGGTGGAAATTTTGGGCCGTGACAAAATTCTTTCCTGACTGTTCCTTCTTATCCCCTTCCTGTTGCGCATTGTGTACTGTTGCTTATTGTGTCTGTTTTCTACCTTGTGTATTCCCTTTCTTCTTTCTACAGTCACCTTCATAATGCTCATATTTGTTATAATATTTGCACAATGAACGTTTCTAGTCATATAATACTTTTTGCTCAATTAACATCCCTTTCTCATTTCTGAACCATATTTTCTTCGGAAGTTCTGCATCCATCTCAACTTCAATCAATAGACGTGCAAAACTCAAACCTATCTTCTTTTCTGTGAGTTGATCCACCATGAGAGGCTTTCCCACCAAACTTCCAATCTTGCTAAGCCCTTTTTGGCTCTAGTATTTGAATTCTAATCCTGGAAACTTCACCCATATTGACTATAAATGCTTTATTGTCAAAGTGGTAAATTCTCCCTTGGATTACTTCATTCTTCCCCTGTTCTGAATCAAACCTTACTAAGACTATCCCATTCTTCAACATGGAGATTTTATTGATACCATGCTTACTGAGAAGAGGGAGGGGGGGGGGGGAGCACCTAGTACATAGCAAACAAGTGCATTCTTCCAGTAGTCTATTTCTATACTTATATCATCCATCTCTATCTCATATATAGTCGCTTCTCCTTGCTTCACTGGAGACACAAATTCGAGCTTAAATCCTGCATTAGTTAGTTTTCCGATATCGCAATTATCCCAAACCGATGGCTTACTCTGCTCTTCCTCCATCAATTCCACTTCCTCTGCCCATGATAATTTTGAGCTACTGCTTCCTTTTTGAGCTACTTTACTCCACGTTACTTGGCTAGTTGTAGGTATCACTACCTCAGTCATAGGCGAAACATTGGTTGTATTTACCTCCATCTGTTGATTATTACCTCTCGATTCCGTTGCCTGAGCCATCAATGCCTTCTGGGATGGTACACGAACTCGTTTCCCTGCCATTGCTGGTGCACATTAGTTAACGTGCACCGAGAGAGAATCGTGCCCTAGTCCCGTTTAACTTTTCAAGTTAGGTGTGATATGTTATTTATGCGCCATTTGTAATTTTTATTATAACTTTTTCTTTGTTTATAAATTTCTCACTATTACTCTGCTTTGATATATTTGTGATGGTTACTTCAATTATTTGAAGAGGTATATCAAATCTAAAGTGAGTTATACGACCTCATAATAAAATCGTTACCGGTACACTAGTTGTTCTTATTACTAACAATATCATGGCTCTTGATCTGACATTTTCAAGTAATGCATGACATATGAATATTATTTCGATTTCGCCGGAGGCATCTACAAAGGATAATCTCGTTATATCAGAGTTGACTTTTTATAATATAGTTTTGAAAGCTTATTCTTGTTCAGGATTTAGCTTTGATTGTACTTACTCAAACACGTATATGGCCTTCTTAATATTATATTAATCCTTTTTACTCTGTGATCTATTTTTTTAATCTCTAACACTCTTTTTATGGAATAAATTAATGTATCCTAAGATTTGTTTTGAACTTGAAAATAATTTTACTCATATGATAAATTTAAAAAATAATTTAATTGGACTCTCTTACTAAATAATTAATTGAAAGATTTGATTATTTGGTGTTAACATAAAATATAATTTATTTTCTGTTGATTTAGATTCTTAATATTAGTTCATCTATTGTTTGAATATTTAACCGTAATTATAATTTTATCTACCATTATATTCATGCTTTTATAATAATATAGATAGATAGATAGATAGATAGATATAGATATAGATATAGATATAGATATAGAGACTTGAAGTTTCAATCATTTATTGATGAGTAAGTTCATGCATGGGCGAGCCAAAAAAGAGAAAAATCAACATTATTGTTTTTGTGAAACAGAAATATGTAGTTCTGTTCACATCATATGAAAAAAAGTTACGTACTCCTAGTCCTTGAAAAGGTTTCTCATGCAAAAAAGGAGTACTTGGTAGAAATATGACAATTGTAATTGAACAATTTTCAGAAAAGCATACTATATGCTTTGGTGACGTTAGCAAAAATACACTTGAAAATGCAGTTAATGTACATGAAAAATTAATCTTGAACTTCTATCTTAGTGCATGAAAGCTGGGGTTCGAGCCTTGGGTATGGAAAAATTCTTGGCAGGGAGCGCTTCCTCCCGAATGGGGCCCTACCCGATGCGAATCCGTATATAGCCGGGTTCCAATGCGGGAACCGGACACCGAGAGGGAAACCAAAAAAAAAAAAGGACCACATTTGTTGCATCATATTCGCCTCCTAATCCAACTTCCAAAATAGCAACATCTACCTGCTCTCCTCTGCAAATATTTTAGAAGGCAAGCAGCGCAAAGAAGCGAAAGTAAGTGGCCATTGGAATCAGTGGTTCTTTCCTTGAATATATCGAAGCATCAACAACAACGCGTCAGTTCCAAATAAGTTCGGGTCTATCTAACAATTTTAATACTAATATTATTAAATAGTAATTGTAAATATTGTTAATATTCTTTTATTTTCATTTGAATGGTAAATGTTTTTCTTCGTTCCTTTTTTGGGCATTTGAAATCCTTTTTATTTTTTATTATAGTTCTATATTTGATTTATATATATATATATATATATATATATATATATATATATATATATATATATATATATATATATAGTATATGTATGTATGTATGTATGTATGTATGTATATATATGTCACGACCCGAAATTCCCACCTTCGGGACCGAGATGGCGCCTAATATTTCACTTGCTAGGCAAGCCAACGTTAGAATATAACTAACCATTTTAACAAAATTTTAAATTTATTTAATATCAAGGAAACAATGCGGATATAAAGTCTGAAATAAAGTAAGTATTCGATAATAATCGCGATATCTAAATACCATCCCAGAACTGGAATCACAAGTGCACGAGCTTCTAGAATAATACAAATAAAGGTCTGAATAAAATTCACGCTGTTTGAAATATAATACACAGCTGAGATAAGATAGAAGGGGTTCAGAACTGCGAACGCTGTGCGGTTATACCTCAAGTCTCCACTGATAGCTGTATCAAAACAGATCTACAGTACACCGTTGGGACCAACTCCTAAATCTGCACAAGAAGTGCAGAGTGTAGTATTAGTACAACCGACCCCATGTGCTGATAAGTGCCGAGCCTAACCTCGACGAAGTAGTGACGAGGTTAAGGCAGGTCACTTACATTAGCCTGTACGCAATAATAATAATAACAACAATAATAGAAATAAAACAGGTATCTCTTTTCAATAATTGAAGCCAACTCGGCATTCATAACCAATTATTATTTCAATCAGTTTCCGTTGCGGCGTGCAACCCGATCCCATAATATATTCACATTCAACTTTGTTGCGGCGTGCAACCCGATCCTCCAATATATTCATTTCAATTAATTCTGTTGCGGCGTGCAACCCGCCCCAACAATATAATTCCTCAATAAATTTCCGTTGCGGCGTGCAACCCGCTCCAACAATATAAACTTTAAATAAATCTGTTGCGGCGTGCAACCCGATCCCCCAATATATTTAACAACTCTTAAATATAATAAAAATACTCCAATAAATACCACGTTCAATAAGAAACTATTAAGAAACAAGCAATACAATAATTATAATTCATTTATGAAACAAACAATGAAAATTAGCAATTAAGACACATAAATCAAATAAGCATGTGTCAATTATTACAGGAATTCAAGAATTAATATTTGACAAGGAATATAAGAGAAACAATTATTATAACAATTAATTCGCCTCTTAAAATAATATAAGATGTTTAAATAATTGACAAAGTATAGGCACTCGTCACCTTGCCTATACATCGTTGCACATGAAATACACATAGCAAATAATTCAGAGGTTCTATTCCCTCAAGTCAAGGTTAACCACGACACTTACCTCGTTTTGCAACCAAGTTCAAGAATCCAATAAACCTTTGCCTCGCGAATTCGTATCCGAAATCTTCAAATCTAGTCATAAACAATTTGATATACTCAATACAAATCGTAGGAATTAATTCCATAAGAATTTACTAATTTTCCGGTTTAAAATCTGAAATTCATCTAAAAAATCGACAGTGGGGCCCACGTTTCGAATGTAACGACCCGATTTGTCGTTTTAAGAATTTACGTTCCGTTCGGTGGCTTAAGGTCTCGAGAAGCTTTGAAATGTATATTATGACTTGCGAGGGTGGTCAAGTTTTGTTTTCGGATGATTTAGTATTTAATTGAAAGAACAATTCTTGTTTTGGAAGCTTAAGTTGAAATAATTGACCGGATGATGAATTATGTATAAACGACCCTACCATGGAGTTTTGATGATTCCAGTAGCTCCGTATGCTGATTTTGGAATTAGGAGCGTATCCGAAAAAGTTTTTGAAAGTCCGTAGTGAAATTTTGCAAATGGAGTTTGACCAGGGAGTTGACATTTTGATATCGGAGTCGGAATCCAGTTCTGAAATTTTTTATCGATCCTTTATATTATTTATGACTTTTGTGCAAAATTTGAAGTCAATCGGAATTGATTTGATAGGTTTCGGTATCGAATGTAGAAGTTGGAAATCCTTAAGTTCCTCAACTTTGAATTGGGGTATGATTCGTAGTTTTAGCATTGTTTTATGTGATTTGAGGTTTCAACTATGTTCCTATGATGTTTTAGGACTTGTTGGTGTATTGGGTTGAGGTCCCGAGGGCCTCGGGTGAGTTTCAGAGTGGTTTCGGATCATTTTTAACTGTTGGTTTTTTGACAGCAATGTGCGAAATTTCTAATGCGCATAGCTGATTTTGGAAGCTTATATCTCGAAACTTATAAGGAATCTGGAAATTATCAAAACATCAAAGTTGTAGCCCTTTGATACTAGTTTCTATAATGATAAACCATTCATTATTAGGACACTTGTAAAAAACGTTATGATCGATTGACTGAAGTTGGTACTGCAGATTTTGGCTACAGCAGTGTGCATCGCCAGAAATTTCTGCTGCACAGGGCTGACTTTGGGAGCTTATATCTCGCAATTTATAAGGAGTTGGGCGATGAATGAAACATAAAAGTTGTAGCCCTTTGTATTGGGTTTGCAGAAATGTAAACTGTTTGGCAGTTGGGGTTGAGTACAAGAAGTTATGGTTGATACACTACAGACTATCGGGGAAGAGTTTTGGAAGAGTTTGACGTTTTCAACATAAGCATGTAATGATCCAAAGGTCCATTTTTAGTTCTAGAGATCGAAATTCAATTTCAGGACTTCCTAGATTTTGATAATGAATTATAGGAGTGATCTGAAAAGTTTTGTCTAATTTCATCAAGTCGCGATTGAATTTTTACCGCGAAACATGAGTTAATTGTTTAACGAGCGAAATTGATATCACATTGAGCAAATGAGCTCCGAATTGAGTTTCGATTGAAAGACTAGGTTCGTATTATTATTTGTCACTCATAGGAATAAGAATCGTCGAATTCCGAGTTTTGTATGACAGAGTTAGAGCCTTTTTAGTAAAAACAATAAATGCTGGTGCAAGTAAGTTCTGGTGTGGACTTTTAGTGACGAAAAATGGACTTTTAGTAAGGGATGAGCAGAAACTTAAGGACCAAAAACGGTCATTTCCTTCATCTCGTTTTGGATTTTTGGAGCACGGTTCTTAGGCGATTTTGAGGATTTCTTCACGACTTCGACTTGGGTAAGTGTCCTATATCCAAAAGTGATTATATTTCATAAATTCATGGTTATATTCATCATTTATTTCGGATTTAAATGGAAGAAATCAAGATTTTTGCAAAACTTTTTAAGAACGAAAATTTTAGATTTGGAGGCCGAGTTGTTATCGAAATTTGATAAAATTATTATGGGTGGACTCGTAATTGAATGGGTTATCGGATTTTGTGAGTTTCGTCGGATTCCGATATGTGAGCCCCCATGCGATTTTTGAGTTAAATTTCAGATTTTGTTGAAAAATTAGTATTTTCATATGGAATTAATTCCTATAATTAGTATTGACTGAATTGAATTAATTTGGATAGATTTGAGCTGTCCGGAGGTCAATTCAAGCAAGAAGACAATTTTAGAATATCGGGCTAACTTCAAAAAGGTAAGTGTCTTGCCTAACCTTATGTGAGGGAATTTCCCCTAGGCATTGAGTCTTATGTGGAAATTGTGTGATTGGAAAATCATGTACGGGAGATGACGAGTACGTACTTGGTTTATATGTGCAAACTATATCGGTTAAAGATTTGTAGACACCCTTATGTATTAAATTGGAAAATTGTGGAAATTTAGTAAATCCTTGATTTGTCATACCTTATTCTTTGTTTGTTGAATTTGTATTTTTATGATAATTTAGTGTGATTGCGACTTGTAATTTTATGAGAATTTCGTGTGTTGGTTGATTTGATATTTCATGAAAATAATTATATTATGAATTTTTTCGTATGCAAATAATTTATTAAATAAGTTTAAATTGAGGTACTAATATATTTTTCAAAAATTTGGACTAAAGAAGGTGTTGTGTCATTCTGAGTTAATTGTCCTTCCTTGTTGTTGTTTTGAGGTTTTATATACAAATAAAAGTCTGAATAAAATTCACGTTGTTTGAAATATAATACACAGCCGAGATAAGATAGAAGTGGTTCAGAACTGCGAATGCTGTGCGGTTATACCTCAAGTTTTCACTGGTAGCTGTATCAGGGAAGATCTACAGTACGCCGCTGGGACCAACTCCTAAATCTGCACAAGAAGTGCAGAGTGTAGTATCAGTACAACCGACCCCATGTACTAATAAGTGCCGAGCCTAACCTCGACGAAGTTGTGACGAGGCTAAGGCAAGTCACTTACATTAGCCTTTACGCAATAATAATAATAATAACAACAATAATAGAAATAAAACAGGTATCTCTTTTCAATAATTGAAGCCAACTCGGCATTCATAACCAATTGTTATTTCAATCAGTTTCCGTTGCGGCGTGCAACCCGATCCCATAATATATTTACATTCAACTTTGTTGCGGCGTGCAACCCGATCCTCCAATATATTCATTTTAATTAATTCTGTTGCGGCGTGCAACCCGCCCCAACAATATAATTCCTCAATAAATTTCCGTTGCGGCGTGTAACCCGCTCCAACAATATAAACTTTAAATAAATCTGTTGCGGCGTGCAACCCGATCCTTCAATATAAACTTTAAACAACTTTGTTGCGGCGTGCAACCCGATCCCCCAATATATATAACAACTCTTAAATATAATAAAAATACTCCAATAAATACCACGTTCAATAAGAAACTATTAAGCAACAAGCAATACAATAATTATAATTCATTTATGAAACAAACAATGACAAGTAGCAATTAAGACACATAAATCAAATAAGCATGTGACAATTATTACAGGAATTCAAGAATTAATATTTGACAAGGAATATGAGAGAAATAATTATTATAACAATTAATTCGCCTCTTAATATAATATAAGATGTTTAAATAATTAAGCAAACAATTAAATTGACAAAGTATAGGCACTCGTCACCTTGCCTATACATCGTTGCACATGAAATACACATAGCAAATAATTCAGAGGTTCTATTCCCTCAAGTCAAGGTTAACCACGACACTTACCTCGTTTTGCAACCAAGTTGAAGAATCCAATAAACCTTTGCCTCGCAAATTTGTGTCCGAAATTCTCAAATCTAGTCATAAACAATTTGATATACTCAATACAAATCGTAGGAATTAATTTCATAAGAATTTACTAATTTTCCGGATTAAAATCCGAAATTCATCTCAAAAATCGACAGTGGGGCCCACGTTTTGAATGTAACGACCCGACTTATCGTTTTAAGAATTTACATTCCATTCGGTGGCTTAAGGTCTCGAGAAGTTTTGAAATGTATATTATGACTTGCGAGGGTGGTCAAGTTTTGTTTTCGGATGATTTAGGATTTAATTGAAAGAACAATTCTAGTTTTGGAAGCTTAAGTTGAAATAATTGACCGGATGATGAATTATGTATAAACGACCCTAACATGGAGTTTTGATGATTCCAATAGCTCCGTATGCTGATTTTGGACTTAGGAGCGTGTCCGGAAAATGTTTTGGAAGTCCGTAGTGAAATTTTGCTTGAAATGGCGAAAGTTAAATTTTTGGGAAGTTTGACCCGGGAGTTGACATTTTGATATCGGAGTCGGAATCTAATTTTGAAAATTTTCATCGATCCGTTATATCATTTATGACTTGTTGGCAAAATTTGAAGTCAATCGGAATTGATTTGATAGGTTTCGGCATCGAATGTAGAAGTTGAAAATTCTTAAGTTCCTTAACTTTGAATTGGGGTATGATTCGTAATTTTAGCGTTGTTTTATGTGATTTGAGATTTCAACTAAGTTCGTATAATGTTTTAGGACTTGTTGGTGTATTGGGTTGAGGTCCCGAGGGCCTCGGGTGAGTTTCGGAGTGGTTTCGGATTATTTTTAACTGCTGGTTTCTTTACAGCAATGTGTGAAATTTTTGATGCGCACAGCTGAATTGGAAGCTTATATCTCGAAACCTATAAGGAATCTGGAAATTACCAAAACACCAAAGTTGTAGCCCTTTGATACTAATTTCTATAATGATAAATCATTCATTATTAGGACATTTGTAAAAAAAGTTATGATCGATTGACTGAAGTTGGTACTGCAGATTTTGGCTACAGCAGTGTGCATAGCTAGAAATTTCTGCTGCACAAGGCTGACTTTGGGAGCTTATATCTCGCAATCTATAAGGAGTTGGGCAATGAGTGAAACATAAAAGTTGTAGCCCTTTGTATCAGGTTTGCAGAAATGTAAACAGTTTGGAAGTTGAGGTTGAGTACACGAAGTTATGGTTGATACACTACAGACTGTCGGGGAAGAGTTTTGGAAGAGTTTGATATTTTCAACATAAGCATGTAATGATCCAAAGGTCCATTTTTAGTTCTAGAGATCGAAATTCAATTTCGAGACTTCATAGATTTTGATAATTAATTATAGGAGTGATCTGGAAAGTTTGGTCTAATTTCATCAAGTCGCGTTTGGGTTTTTAGCGCAAAACATGAGTTAATTATTTAACGAGCGAAATTGATATCACATTGAGCAAATGAGCTCCGAATTGAGTTTCGATTGAAAGACTAGGTTCGTATTATTAATTGTCACTCATAGGAATAAGAATCGTCGAATTCCGAGTTCGTATGATGGAGTTAGAGCCTTTTTAGTGAAAAACAATAACTGTTGGTGCAAGCAAGTTCTGGTGTGGACTTTTAGTGACGAAAAATAGACTTTTAGTAAGGGATGAGCAGAAACTTAAGGACCAAAAAGGTCATTTCCTTCATTTCGTTTTGGATTTTTGGAGCACGGTTCTTGGGCGATTTTGAGGATAGCTTCACGACTTCGACTTGGGTAAGTGTCCTATATCCAAAAGTGATTATATTTCATAAATCCATGGTTATATTCACCATTTATTTCGGATTTAATTGGAAGAAATCAAGTTTTTTGCAAAACTTTACAAGAACGAAAATTTTTAGATTTGGAGGCCGAGTTGTTATCGAAATTTGATAAATATTTTATGGGTGGACTCGTAATTGAATGGGTTATCGGATTTTGTGAGTTTCGTCAGATTCCGATATGTGGGCCCCCAGGCGATTTTTGAGTTAAATTTTGGATTTTGTTGGAAAATTAGTATTTTCATATAGAATTAATTCCTATAATTAGTATTGACTGAATTGAATTAATTTGGATAGATTTGAGCTGTCCGGAGGTCAATTCAAGCAAGAAGGCAATTTTGGAATATCGGCCTAACTTCAAAAAGGTAAGTGTCTTGCCTAACCTTGTGTGAGGGAATTTTCCCTAGGCATTGAGTCTTATGTGGAAATTGTGTGATTGGAGAACTATGTACGCGAGGTGACGAGTACGTACTTGGTTTATATGTGCAAACTATATCGGTTAAAAATTTGTAGACACACTTATGTATTAAATTGGAAAATTGTGAAAATTTAGTAAATCCTTGATTTGTCATACCTCATTCTTTGTTTGTTGAGTTTGTATTTTTACGATAATTTAGTGTGATTGCTACTTGGAATTTTATGAGAATTTCGTGTGTTTGTTGATTTGATATTTCATGGAAATAATTATATTACGAATTTTTTCGTATGCAAATAATTTATTAAATAAGTTTAAATTGAGGTACTAATATATTTTTCAAAAATTTGGACTAAAGAAGGTGTTGTGTCATGCTGAGTTAATTATCCTTCCTTGTTGTTGTTATGAGGTTTTATATACAAATAAATGTCTGAATAAAATTCACGTTGTTTGAAATATAATACACAGCCGAGATAAGATAGAAGTGGTTCAGAACTGCGAATGCTGTGCGGTTATACCTCAAGTCTCCACTGGTAGCTGTATCAGGGCAGATCTACAGTACGCCGCTGGGACCAACTCCGAAATCTGCACAAGAAGTGCAGAGTGTAGTATCAGTACAACCTATCCCATGTACTGATAAGTGCCGAGCCTAACCTCGACGAAGTAGTAACGAGGCTAAGGCAGGTCACTTACATTAACCTGTACGCAATAATAATAATATGAATAATAATAGAAATAAAACAAGTATCTCTTTTCAATAATTGAAGCCAACTCGGCAGTCATAACCAATTATTATTTCAATCAGTTTCCGTTGCGGCGTGCAACCCGATCCCATAATATATTCACATTCAACTCTGTTGCGGCGTGCAACCCGATCCTCCAATATATTCATTTCAATTAATTCTGTTGCGGCGTGCAACCCGCCCCAACAATATAATTCCTCAATAAATTTCCGTTACGGCGTGCAACCCGCTCCAACAATATAAACTTTAAATAAATCTGTTGCCGCGTGCAACCCGATCCTTCAATATAAATTTTAAACAACTTTGTTGCGGCGTGCAACTCGATCCCCCAATATATTTAACAACTCTTAAATATAATAAAAATACTCCTATAAATACCACGCTCAATAAGAAACTATTAAGCATCAAGGCATACAATAATTATAATTCATTTATGAAACAAACAATGACAAGTAGCAATTAAGATACATAAATCAAATAAGCATGTGATAATTATTACAGGAATTCAAGAATTAATATTTGACAAGGAATAAGAGAGAAACAATTATTATAACAATTAATTCGCCTCTTAAAATAATATAAGATGTTTAAATAATTAAGCAAACAATTACATTGACAAAGTATAGGCGCTCGTCACCTTGCCTATACATCGTTGCACATGAAATACACATAGCAAATAATTCAGAGGTTCTATTCCCTCAAGTCAAGGTCAACCACGATACTTACCTCGTTTTGCAACCAAGTTCAAGAATCCAATAAACCTTTGCCTCGCGAATTCGTGTCCGAAATCCTTAAATCTAGTCATAAACAATTTGATATACTCAATACAAATCGTAGGAATTAATTCCATAAGAATTTACTAATTTTCCGGATTAAAATCCGAAATTCATCTCAAAAATCGACAGTGGGGCCCACGTTTCGAATGTAACGACCCGACTTGTCGTTTTAAGAATTTACGTTCCGTTCGGTGGATTAAGGTCTCGAGAAGCTTTGAAATGTATATTATGACTTGCGAGGGTGGTCAAGTTTTGTTTTCGGATGATTTAGGATTTAATTGAAAGAACAATTCTTGTTTTGGAAGCTTAAGTTGAAATAATTGACCGGATGATGAATTATGTATAAACGACCCTAACATGGAGTTTTGATGATTCCAATAGCTCCGTATGCTGATTTTGGACTTAGGAGCGTGTCCGGAAAAATTTTTGGAAGTCCGTAGTGAAATAAATTTTGCTTGAAATGGCGAAAGTTAAATTTTTGGGAAGTTTGACCAAGGAGTTGACATTTTGATATCAGAGTCGGAATCTAGTTTTGAAATTTTTTGTCGATCTGTTATATCATTTATGACTTATGTGCAAAATTTGAAGTCAATCGGAATTGATTTGATAGGTTTCGGCATCGAATGTAGAAGTTGAAAATTCTTAAGTTCCTTAACTTTGAATTGGGGTATGATTCATAGTTTTAGCGTTGTTTTATATGATTTGAGGTTTCAACTAAGTTCGTATGATATTTTAGGACTTGTTGGTGTATTGGGTTGAGGTCCCGAGGGCCTCGGGTGAGTTTTGGAGTGGTTTCGGATCATTTTTAACTGCTGGTTTTTGAACAGCAATGTGCGAAATTTCTGATGCGCAGAGCTGATTTTGGAAGCTTATATCTCGAAACCTATAAGGAATTTGGAAATTATCAAAACATCAAAGTTGTAGTCCTTTGATTTTTAGTTTCTATAATGATAAGCCATTCATTATTAGGACATTTGTAAAAAAGTTATGGTCGATTGGCTGAAGTTGGTACTGCAGATTTTGGCTACAGCAGTGTGCATAGCCAGAAATTTCTGTTGCACAGGGATGACTTTGGGAGCTTATATCTCGCAATTTATAAGGAGTTGGGCGATGAATGAAACATAAAAGTTGTAGCCCTTTGTATTGGGTTTGCAGAAATGTAAACCGTTTGGCAGTTGGGGTTGAGTACAAGAAGTTATGGTTGATACACTACAGACTATCGGGGAAGAGTTTTGGAAGAGTTAGATGTTTTTAACACAAGCATGTAATGATCCAATGGTCCATTTTTAGTTCTAGAGATCGAAATTCAATTTCGAGACTTCCTAGATTTTGATAATGAATTATAGGAGTGATCTGGAAAGTTTGGTCTAATTTCATCAAGTCCGGTTGGGTTTTTAGCGCGAAACATGAGTTAATTGTTTAACGAGAGAAATTGATATCACATTGAGCAAATGAGCTCCAAATTGAGTTTCGATTTAAAGACTAGGTTCGTATTATTATTTGTCACTCATAGGAATAAGAATCGTTGAATTCCGAGTTCGTATGATGGAGTTAGAGCCTTTTTAGTGAAAAACAATAACTGCTGGTGCAGGCAGGTTCTGATGTGGACTTTTAATGACGAAAAATGGACTTTTAGTAAGGGATGAGCAGAAACTTAAGGACCAAAAATGGTCATTTCCTTCATTTTGTTTTGGATTTTTGGAGCGCGGTTCTTGGGCGATTTTGAGGATTTCTTCACGACTTCGACTTGGGTAAGTGTCCTATATCCAAAAGTGATTATATTTCATAAATCCATGGTTATATTCATCATTTATTTCGGATTTAAATGGAAGAAATCAAGAGTTTTGCAAAACTTTTCAAGAACGAAAATTTTAGATTTGGAGGCCGAGTTTTTATCGAAATTTGATAAAATTGTTATGGGTGCACTCGTAATTGAATGGGTTATCGGATTTTGTGAGTTTCGTCGGATTCCGATATGTGGGCCCCCAGGCAATTTTTGAGTTAAATTTCAGATTTTTTTGGAAAATTAATATTTTCATATGGAATTAATTCCTATAATTAGTATTGACTGAATTGAATTAATTTGGATAGATTTGAGCTGTCCAGAGGTCAATTCAAGCAAGAAGGCAATTTTGGAATATCGGCCTAACTTCAGAAAGGTAAGTATCTTGCCTAACCTTGTGTGAGGGAATTTTTCCTAGGCATTGAGTCTTATGTGGAAATTGTGTGATTGAAAAATCATGTACGTGAGGTGACGAGTACGTACTTGGTTTATATGTGCAAACTATATCGGTTAAAGATTTGTAGACACCCTTATGTATTAAATTGGAAAATAGTCAAAATTTAGTAAATCCTTGATTTGTCATACCTCATTCTTTGTTTGTTGAGTTTGTATTTTTATGATAATTTAGTGTGATTGCGACTTGGAATTTTATGAGAATTTCGTGTGTTTGTTGATTTGATATTTCCTGGAAATAATTATATTATGGATTTTTTCGTATGCAAATAATTTATTAAATAAGTTTAAATTGAGGTACTAATATATTTTTCAAAAATTTGGACTAAAGAAGGTGTTGTGTCACGCTGAGTTAATTTTCCGTCCTTGTTGTTGTTTTGAGGTTTTATATACATCGTGTGGAGCCTTGGACTATTTTTGAGAAATTTATTAATTTTACTATATCATTGGAATTGGTTGTGGTTGTTGGGCAAATTGTGATAGGAATTGATTGTGTTGTGTTGTTGTGATAATATTCCGTGTAAATTGTTGTGTGATTTGAGTTATTATTGTGAGGATATAAGGGTGGCATTTCACTATTGATATTATGTGGGTATAAGGGCGGCATTTCACCGTGGTTATGTGTGTTGGGATATTGTCTGGGCGGAGTGATAAGGGTGGCTATTATACGGAGCGATAAGGGTGGCTATTGATATTGTCGGGGCAGAGGGATAAGGGAGGCTATTATAGGAGTGATAAGGGTGGCTATAAGAGAGATTATGGTGGCTATTGTTAGGGATGATATGTGATTATGTGGAGTTATTGTGTTAGTAATTTTTATGTGATGATGTGGGGTTATTGTGTTGGTAATTTTCATGTGATATTGTGATTTTTCTTGTGTTTATTTTTATATCTTATGCAACTTGTCTTGTTGTTTCGGTAAACTTGATAATAGTCTGATCTATGTTGAAATTGGGAGCCTGTGGCTATTGCCGGGCGAATTATATTATATGGGATCGGGTTGCACGCCGCAACAGATATGATTAATGTTATATGGGATCGGGTTGCACGCCACAAAAGATATGAAATGTGGGCACGAGGTGCCGGGGAAAATATGATGATGATATTAGCACGTGAGTTGTCCGTGCGATTGTGATAGAGATATTGGCACGAGGTGCCGTGAAAATATAAAAGTGGGTTGAGACCCGTATTTTATAATTATGAAATGAGGTGTCACAGGGTGACTTTTATTTAATAGAATTATATTCGAAAGATATTTATTTGAAAAAATTATATTCGAAAGATATTTATTTGGAAGAATTATATTAGAAAGATATTTATTCGAAAGAATTATATTGGAAAGATATTTATTTGAAGGAAGTATATTCGAAATATATTTATTGGAAAGAATTGTATTCTAAAAATTTTATTTGAAAAACTTATAGGTGAAAGATGTATATTTTGAAGGACTTGATTATTGGTTGTACTTGTGTTCATTACGTGTTTGAGCAATATTTATGGAGTTTTTGTTGCCTTGTTGTTTACATCACTAGTTGATTATTGTTGCTATCACTACTATTTATTTTTCTATTATTTTGTATACTATATTGCACAGGTTATTAGACTAGTGAGTGTCTTGAGTGTACCTCGTCACTACTCCACCGAGGTTAGTCTTGATACTTACTGGGTACCGACTGTGGTGTACTCATACTACACTTCTGTACATTTTTGTGCAGAGCCATGTATTTGAGATATCGGATTCGGACAGAGTTAGAGTGGGATTGCAAGGATTCAAGGTAGAGCTGCTTAGTCGCCACAGTCCCTTGGAGTCTTTCTATTTTATTGTATTGTTAATCATTATTCAAACAATATTGAGTATTCGATCCCTGAGATAATTTCATATATTCAGTTAGAGTTCGTGACTCAGTATTACCAGTCTTGGGAGGTTTTTATATTTGTTTCCGCTTTTGGTTTCGACAGTTGTATAAAATTATATGTTTAAAAAAAAGGCTTGAATTGTAATTAAAATCGGCTTACCTAGTCTTAGAGACTAAGTGCCATCACGATGCCTGTGGTGAAATTTTAGGTCGTGACATCGAATCTCGAAAAAAACTTACGAAATCCGAACACTCATTCCGATACGAGTCCAACCATACAAAAATTATCCAATTCCGATGTCAAATGGACCTTCAAATCTTAAATTTTTATTTTTGGAAAGTTTTACAAAAATTTCAATTTCTTCCATCTAAATCCGAAATAAATGATGAATATAGATATGGATTTATGAAATATAATCATTTTTAGTTATAGAACACTTACCCAATTCAAAGTCGTGAAAAATCGCTTTGGAATCGCCTAAATCCGAGACTCAAAACTCAAAAATGAGTAAAGATGGCTAACTCCCGATTTTTATGTGTTACGTCCAGCATTTCCGCTTCTGCGGAAATTTGACTGCATTTGCGGTTTCCCCTTCTGCAGAAACTTGACCGCATTTGCGGTCTAAAATTCGCAGGTGCGATTACACCAGAAGGCCAAAATTTCAGATTTTTTCTTATGTCCAAATTTTGATCTGTTAACCATCCAGAATCCACCCGAGGACCCCGGGACCTCAACCAAATATACCAACAAGTTCTAAAACATCATACCAACTTAGTCGAGATCTCAAATCACATCAAACATCGCTAAAATTACAATTCACACCTCGATTCGAACTTTTGAGTTTCAAATTAGTAAATTTACAAATCTTGTGCCGAAACATGTTAAATGAATCCGGAATGACTTTAAATTTGGCACACAAGTCATAAATGATATAATGAAGCTATTCCAATTTCCAGAATCGGACTCCGGCCCCGATATCAAAAAGTCAAATCCGTGGTCAAATTTTGGAAATCTTTAGTCTTTAAATTTCTAGTTTCCGTTAAATGGCCGTAACTTGAGCTAGAGACCTCCAAATTAAATTCCGGGCATACGCCCAAGTCCCAAATCACGAGACAAACCTATCGGAACTATCAAAAATACTGATCCGGGTCCGTTTGCTAAAAATATTGACCAAAGTCAACTTAATTGAGTTTTAAGGCTATATTTCACATTTTAATTACTTTTTCACATAACAACTTTCAAAAAATTATACGGACTGTGCACGTAAGTCGAGGATGATAAATAGTTCTTTTTGAGGTCTTAGAACATAGAATTAATTATTAAATTTAAAGATGACCTTTTGGGTCGTCACATTCTCCACCTCTAAAATAAACGTTTGTCCTCGAACGGAATTAGAAAAGTACCTGAGCTGGTAAAAAGGTGTGGATATTTACTCCGCATGTCCGACTCGGGCTCCTAGGTAGCCGTCTCAATTGATTGACCTCTCCATTGCACTCAAACTGATGGATAACTCTTAGACCTCAACTGTCGGACCTGCCGGGCTAGAATAGCTACCGATTCCTCTTCATAAGTCAAATCTTTGTCCAATTGGACCGAGCTGCAATCTAATACATGGTATGGATCACCATGATATTTTTGGAGCATAGACACATGGAACACCGAATGAACTGCTGATAAACTAGGTGGTAATGCAAGCCTGTAGGCTACTCCGCCCACCCTTTCAAGAATTTCGAAGGGTCCTATATAACTAGGGATCAACTTGCCCTTCTTTCCAAACCTGATTACACCTTTCATAGGTGAAACTCGGAGCAATACTCTTTCTCCAACCATGAATGCAATATCACGAACTTACGGTCGGCATAACTCTTTTGTCTAGACTGAGCTGTGCGAAGTCGATCCTGAATAACCTTGACCTTATCTAAGGCATCCTGTACCAAATCAGTACCCAACAACCGAGCCTCTCCTGGTTAAAACCAGTCTATTGGCGAACGACATCGCCTCCCGTACAATGCTTCATATGGAGCCATCTGAATTCTCGAGTGGTAGTTATTATTATAGGTAAACTCCGCAAGTGGCAAGAACTGATCCCAAGAACCTCCAAAGTCTATAACACAAGCGCGAAGCATATCTTCCAATATCTGAATAGTGCGCTATGACTGTTTGTCTGTCTGTGGATGAAATGTTGTACTCAACTCAACCCGCGTACCTAACTCAAGCTGTATAGCCCTCCAGAAGTGTGAGGTAAACCGCTACCTCGATCTGAAATAATAGACACGGGCACACCGTGAAGGCGGACAATCTCATGAATGTAAATTTCAGCTAACCGCTATGAAGAATAGGTAACTACCACTGGAATGAAATGTGTTGACTTGGTCAACCTGTCCATAATGACCCAGACTGCGTCGAATTTTCTCTGAGTCCGTGGAAGCCCAACAACAAAATCCATAGTAAAACGCTCCCACTTCCACTCAGGAATTTCTAACTTCTGAAGCAAACCACGAGGCCTCTAATGCTCGTACTTAACTTGCTGACAATTCAGACACCGAGCTACATATGCAACTATATCCTTCTTCATTCTCCTATACTAATAATGTTGCCGCAAATCTTGATACATTTTGGCGGCACCTGGATGAATAGAATACCTTGAACTGTGGGCCTCTTCCAGAATTAATTCACGAAGCCCATCCATATTAGGCACACAAATATGACCCTGCATTCGCAGAACTCCATCTTCCCCCACAACAACCTGTTTGGCATCACCGTGCAGCACCGTGTCCTTAAAGACAAGTAAATGAGGATCATCATACTGCCGCTCTCTGATGCACTAATATAAAGAAGACTGAGCGACTGTGCAAGCTAGAACCCGCCTGGGTTCTGAAATATCTAACCTCAAAAACTGATTAGCCAAAATCTAAACATTTGTAGCTAATGGCCTCTCACCAACCGGAATATACGCAAGATTGCCCATACTCACAGCCTTTCTACTCAAAGCATCAGCCACCACTTTGGCCTTTCCGGGGTGATACAAAATAGTGATATCATAATCTTTCAATAGCTCCAACCACCTCCTCTGCCGCAAATTGAGCTCCTTCTATTTGAACAAGTACTGCAAGCTCCTATGATCTGTGAATACCTCACACGATATGTCGTAAAGATAGTGCCTCCAAATCTTCAGCGCATGAACAATGGCTGCCAATTCTAAGTCATGAACAAGATAATTCTTCTCGTGAACTTTCAACTGCCGCGACGCATATGCAATCACCCTGCCATCTTGCATCAATACTTCACCAAGCCCAATGCCAGATGCATCACAATACGCCGTATAAGATCCTGAACCTGTGGGTAATACCAACACTGGCGCCATAGTCAAAGTAATCTTGAGCTTCTGAAAGCTCAACTCACACTCGTCTGACCATCCGAATGGAACACCTTTCTGGGTCAGTCTAGTCAATGGGCTTGCTATAGATGAAAACCCCTCCACGAACCGACGATAATAACCTGCCAAACCCAGGAAACTCCGGATCTCTGTAACTGAAGTAGGTCTAGGCCAATTCTGAACAACCTCAATCTTCTTAAGATCCACTTTTATGCCTTCTGCCAATATAACATGCCCCAAAAAGGAAACTGAGTTTAACCAAAACTCGCATTTTGAAAATTTAGCATATAACTTATTATTCTTCAAAGTCTGAAGCACACTCCAAAGATGCTGCTCATGCTCCTATTGACTGCTGGAGTAAATCATGATATCATCAATTTAGCATATAACTGATTATTCTTCAAAGTCTGAAGCACACTCCGAAGATGCTACTCATGCTCCTCTCGACTGCTGGAGTAAATCATGATATCATCAATGAATAGAACCACAAAAGAATCCAAATAGGGCTTGAACACCCGATTCATCAAATCCATAAATGCTGTTGGGGAGAACTTAAACACAAGAATTTTTATCTCAAGGATCTCGTCCTTATATATCTTTCACCGCAGCTCGTAGCCCGGTTTAACACATATCAATTTATATTAAAATGCGAGGATCTCGTCCTCAATTTTGAATCACAAGTAATATGCACATCGTGCCAATCGAAACTTTCCATTTTTCTCCTTTTAAATAATTTCCGTTAAACAAAATCACAGATCTTATTCTTACAGATATTACTTCCTATCAGAAGCTCATTGGGAAATTACTGTATCTCACCATCACTAGGCCGAATATTAGTTTTGTTGTACAAGTTTGTATACGGTCAAAACCGAGTTTGCCCTTCGTATGATTAATCGAGATTATAACATGATAGTCAGAGGCCCATCATTGTAATATCGAGCCATGGTGCGAAGTTAGGTTGTCGAGCTCCAGCCCCATAGACCGATCAAGATCGAGATCAGCCAAGATCGAGATCGAACCAAGAGACCGATCAAGATCGAGATCGACCAAAATCGAGGTCGAGACCCAGAGACCGATCAAGATCGAGATCGGCCAAGATCTAGATCGAGCCAAGAAACAAAAAGGCTGTTATAGCCGCTATTAGGGGGAGAATCTCGGCGAAAATCACGGCACAAATCAAAGAGAAACTAATTAATTAATCTATCATGGGATCCCCACTATGTATTTTTAATTATATCCAAAATAGGAATTTTCCCACTATATTAAGGGTTGTGATCATTTGTAGAAGGAATCAGATTCACTAAAATTTATAGAACATCAAGCAAATACTATCCTTTTTAGGGCTTTGATATTGATTCATATTGTTCTCTTATCAAACACTCTCCATTCAATTTGGGTTTGCATTCATTTCTTTTACAGTTAATTTCGATATACATTTACTTATTTATTCAATTTGTACCAAGTCATACCACGTATCCTTAGAATTACATATTAATTCAATTGCTATCCGTATTTCGGGTAAACAGTCTGGCGCCCACCGTGGGGCTAAGGATAATAGTGGTTATTTGATACAAATCTCTGTAAAATACACATTATTTTACACTTGCTCTTGGAAGTGTCTTTTATTTCAGGCTGAAAATGACGAACTCTCAGTTAATGGCCCTACCTATCGATAACGAATCTGGCCATCAAGATGAGAATAACAACGTGACGCCCGGGGATGAAAGGCCACCCATTGACCCCGTTGGGAATCGGGCCGTGGATCCAATTGGCATTAATTCGCATGTGGCCAGCAAAGCAGACCAACATTCTGGCCCAGAAAATGGCATTCACGGTGGAACTCGATTTGCAGTTCGAAATACCCAAAATATTGGAGAGGACGGGATCAACCTGCGTATGATTTTTGAAATGTTTCAAGGTCAACATGCAGTGATAGCTCGGTTGCAGAGCCAAACCCATGCACTGAGCAGGCCTGAGCCCGGTCCACCCCAAGAAGTCACCCACAGAACGGGGCCAGTTGTAGTAAGGTCAAATGAATAAGAATCGAGGACTAACCCCAAAATTATAAAGATGCTCGAGGAACTGACAAAACGGATAGAGTCAGGAGAAAAGAGGATTGAAGCAAATGACAAGAAAGTAGAAACTTATAACTCCAGGGTTGATCATATCCCGGGGGAACCACCAATATTGAAAGGTTTGGATTCTAAAACGTACGTACAAAAGACTTTCCCCCCGAGCGCAGCTCCCAGACCGATCCCCAAGAAGTTCCGCATGCCCGAGATTCCTAAACATAATGGAACGACCGACCCCAATGAACATGTCACCTCTTACACGTATGCCAGTAAAGGAAACTATCTAGAAGATGACGAGATCGAATCCGTATTATTAAAAAAATTCGGGGAAACCCTGTCAAAGGGAGCAATGATATGGTATCACAATTTACCACCTAACTCTATCGATTCTTTTGCCATGCTTGCAGATTCTTTTGTAAAAGCACACGCCGGAGCCATAAGGTCGAGACCAGGAAGTCGGACCTTTTCAAGGTAAGGCAAAAAGATAACGAGATGGTAGGAGAGTTTGTATCTCATTTCCAAATGGAACGAATGGATCTACCACCGGTCACGGACGATTGGGCCATTCAAGCTTTCACCCAAGGACTAAACGAACGAAGCTCAGTGGCTTCACATTAGTTGAAGCAGAACTTGATTGAGTACCCGGCTATTACCTGGGCCGATGTACATAATCGATATCAATCGAAGATTAGAGTCGAAGACGACCAGTTGGGATCCGTTTCCAAAAGGGACATCGACCGAGAACCGAGGTTGAACAGGGACCGATATTATCCATATAATAGAGATCATAGGGGCAGCAGACCAGGGCACAACTCCGTACTAGGCGAAAGGAGAAGTGATCGAGGCCAAGGGTCTCGAGGACTGATGAGCAAGAATGGTTTCGACATACATACCAGACCTAAGGAAGCACCACGATTGTTAGAGTATAACTTCAACATCGATGCATCGGCCATCGTATCGGATATCGGACGCATCAAAGATAGTAAATGTCCTCGACCTCTCCAGACCGATCCAGCCTAGAGAAATCCCAATCAAATGTGCAAGTATCATGGAACCCGTGGCCACAGAACGGAAGATTGTAGGCAGTTGAGAGAAGAAGTAGCCCGGTTATTCAATGAAGGGCACCTTCGAGAGTTTTTATGTGACCGGGCCAAGAATCATTTCAAAAACAGAGAGTTCAATAGACAAAACGAACAAGAAGAGCCACAACATATTATCCACATGATCATTGATCGGGTCCAAACCTACACCACTATAGAGTAGCGAGGACGGTCAATGCAGTTTTACCCAACGAGGTCGGGATCGATTTCCACAGGGAGTTAATTTGGTTTGGAGTTGGGTATCTAACTAATCTAGATATGCATGTTGTTCCTAATTGCACTTCCAAACATTTGTTGCGATTGATTCTATTCTAATTTTATACTATTGTACGCTGAGTGTAAGCTAAGTACAATATTTTTGGTGAAAGTTTTCAAGTGTTAAAAGGCACTAGGGAAGTGACTTCCGCCTAGGTGAGTATCTAATGGGTATCAAGAATCTAGGGCAAGTTTGTTGTGATTGGGGTCGTGATATAACCATCACACAAAAGCGCTCACTCTATACCTCTCGGTAGTTTGAGTGACTTTGCCTGATTTGGCTTTCTCAAGCCCAAATGGGTGTTCATACAATACAAGTGAAATTGGCCCAAGTCGGGTATTACTATCTCTAGGTTTAACCCTTTAATTGTGGCTATTAATCTCTTGAGTTCACCCCAATTCCTTGTTAGCCTAATTTTCCTAGGCTTAGTCCCTCTTTCTCAAAAAGATCCTAAGTCATAAAGGCATGAATTAGTGTTTGCAACCACTAATTCTATAATTTTAGCATGAATTAGGCTAAATATCACTAACCCATAAACAATTAAACCCTAAAATTCAAGACCCATTAAATACCCACACTAGGGTAGGATCACAACCCTAGCTATGGGGTCTAGCTACTCATAATAACAGCAGAAATCAAAGATAAAGATGAAATATAAGCCATAATATTAAAGTACAAGATGAAAATCTAAAGTTTGAAGGTAAATCTACTCTAAAATTGCCCAAAAAGGGAAAAACCAGCCGTTCACGTCACTACGTATACCTTTCACTACGTATTAATATTAATTTGTTGTTCTAACTTTGCAGCCGCAGTGGGAGAAGGGTTCTTAGCCAGAGACATAACATTCGAAAACACAGCAGGGCACGAAAAGCACCAAGCAATTGCACTTCGCGTAGGTGCCGATTTATCCGCCTTCTGCAAATGTGACATGTTAGGCTACCAAGACACTCTCTACGTCCACTTCAATCGTCAATTCTTCGTTCAATGTTTCATTTCAGGCACAGTTGATTTCATCTTTGGCAATGCCGCAACCGTACTCCAGGACTGCGACATCCACGCCAGACGTCCAGGGCCGGGCCAGAAGAACATGGTCATGGCCCAAGGGCGAAAGGATCCCAACCAAAACACTGGGATCGTGATTCATAAATCTAGAATTGGCGCTACTTCAGACTTGAAATCAGCTCAGAAAAATTTTCCTACGTATTTAGGACGGCCGTGGAAGGAATATTCTAGGACTGTGATCATGCAATGTTCGATCGCGGAGAGTGAAATGGAAAGGTTTTAAAGTTATTACTAGTACAACTGAGGCTCAAGATTATACTCCTAACAAGTTTATTACTGGAAATAGTTGGTTGAGCTCCACTGGTTTTCCTTTTGCTCTTGGTCTCTAATATTGTTTCTTGTTTTTTTAATTACTTTGTTTTGTTTGGATAGACTTTTTGTTACTTTTTAGACATTGTTAATTAGTTTGAGAAGTGGTATTTATAACTTATAAGGTTGTGGGTATTAGCTAATACCAAAATAAATTTTATATCAAATCTTGATATTAGCTATCCCATACTGAATATCCCTGCTCTATACCAAACAACTCCTTTGATGATTGATATCATTTTAAAATAATACTCTTGAATAAAGACTCTAGATTAACAAATGAAGTAGTAAAAAAAAGGAGTGTGGGAAGTGTCGCACCCTAAAAGAGTGTGATATAGACAGCATATCCTGATATAAGTGTCAATGACTAATTTCACTCGAACCATAACCTACATGTGACAGATAAACAAGTTGACCGTTCCACCTTTTTCCTCACTTGTTCAGTGTTGTACCCTCTTCTTTGGCTACATAACAATGACATATGGTTGTGCAAATCATTGAGCTAGCACTTAACCAAAGCATACCTAATTGAAGTCTTATTAGTTCAACAATAGGAATAATATTTCTTCATGTGTATTTGGATAAACTTTTATTGCTTTAATTAATTTATATTATCACTTTAGTTTTTGTCCTCTTTGTTTGCCCGTAAAAATGATACAGTTGAATTTATACGTGGATAGACAAACGAATCGATTTGATCCCAAAATGATAAATAAATTAAATAAGAATGCAAGACTTAATGTTGCAGAGTGTAGTATCAGTACAACCGACCCCATGTACTGATAAGTGCCAAGCCTAACCTCGACAAAATAGTGACGAGGCTAAGGCAGGTCACTTACATTAACCTGTACGCAATAATAATAATAACAACAATAATAGAAATAAAACAGGTATCTCTTTTCAACAATTGAAGCCAACACTCGGCAGTCATAAGCAATTATTATTTCAATCAGTTTCCGTTGCGGCGTGCAACCCGATACCACAATATATTTACATTCAACTCTGTTGCGGCGTGCAACCCGATCCTCCAATATATTCATTTCAATTAATTCTGTTGCGGCGTGCAACCCGCCCCAACAATATAATTCCTCAATAAATTTTCGTTGCGGCGTGCAACTCGCTCCAGCAATATAAACTTTAAATAAATCTGTTGCCGCATGCAAACCGATCCCTCAATATAAACTTTAAACAACTTTGTTGCGTCGTGCAACCCGATCCCCCAATATATTTAACAACTCTTAAATATAATAAAAATACTCCAATAAATACCGCATTCAATGAGAAACTATTAAGCATCAAGGCATACAATAATTATAATTCATTTATGAAACAAACAATGACAAGTAGCAATTATGACATATAAATCAAATAAGCATGTGACAATTATTACAGGAATTCAAGAATTAATATTTGACAAGGAATAGGAGAGAAATAATTATTATAATAATTAATTCGTGTCTTAAAATAATTTAAGATGTTTAAATAATTAAGCAAACAATTAAATTGACAAAGTATAGGCACTCGTCACCTTGCCTATACATCGTTGCACATGAAATACACATAGCAAATAATTCAGAGGTTCAATTCCCTCAAGTCAAGGTTAACCACGACACTTACCTCGTTTTGCAACCAAGTTCAAGAATCCAATAAACCTTTGCCTCGTGAATTCGTGTCCGAAATCGTCAATCTAGTCAAATTCGTGTCCGAAATTCGGGACCTCAACCAAATATACCAACAAGTTCTAAAACATCATACGAATTTAGTAGAGACCTCAAATCACATCAAACATCGCTAAAATTACAATTCACACCTCGATTCGAACTTTTGAGTTTCAAACTTTTAAATTTACAAATCTTGTGCCGAAACATGTTAAATGAATCCGGAATGACTTCAAATTTGGCACACAAGTCATAAATGACATAATGAAGCTATTCCAATTTTCAGAATCGGATTTCGATCCCAATATCAAAAAGTCAAATCCGTGGTCAAACTTTGAAAATCTTTAGCCTTTAAATTTCTAATTTCCGTGAAATGGCCATAACTTGAGTTAGGGACCTCCAAATTAAATTTTGGGCATACGCCCAAATCCCAAATCACGAGACGGACCTATCGGAACTGTCAAAATATTGATCCGGGTCCGTTTGCTAAAAATGTTGACCAAGGTTAACTTAGTTGAGTTTTAAGGCTATATTTCACATTTTAATCAATTTTTCACATAAAAATTTTTCGAAAAATTATACGGACCGCGCACCAAGTCGAGGAATGATAAATAGTGCTTTTCGAGGTCTTAGAACACAGAATTAATTATTAAATTTAAAGATGACCTTTTGGGTCATCACGATATATATATATATATATACAGTAATACCCATACTGTGGGCAATGGCGGATCTAGGAATTTAAGTTCGTGGGTGCTTAGCTTTTTTTAACGTAAATTTATTAGCAATCATATTGCATAAATGCATAACTAATTTGAACACGGTGATGAAAAGAGTTAACGAGAAAACTCATAGTATTAATATTATGGACGTCGTAAAATTGTGATGGATAACGTTGCTGACAAGAAAAGAGATTGATGGTTTTGTCCCTTCGGGAGGAATTGCTCATCTTCAGAAGGGCCAAAATTTGGAGTCTTTTTTCTTTCTTTATAGTGAATTATATTTTGTAAAATAAGAAGAGATAAAACAAAGTCAGCAAAAAGAAATTCTAAAAAATAGTATTGGGTAAAAATAGCGGCGGGTAAAAACTGGAAAGAATGAAAAAAGAGAAAGTAGCTTGATAATATGAGGAGAAAAAAAGGGAATAATTTGTCTGTTTTAAAAAAGGCTTGTTGGGGGAAGGATTGGAATCCTCACCCACTTAATTTTTGTAAACTTCCAGCACCCTCCCTTAACCAAAGCACCCATTAAACGTTTTGTCTATTGGGTGCTTTCTGCTCTTTTATATTCGTTTCCTCATATTTTCTATAAAATTATATATACTCGGAGCCGAGATTAATGGGTGCTCGAGCACCCAAATTCAATGAGTAGATCTGCCCCTGACTGTGAGGTTTGGGGAAGATAGTGTGTACGCAGACTTTACCCCTACCTTGTGAGGATAAAGAAGTTGTTTCCAATAGACCCTCGGCTCAGGAAAGCATAAGCAACATATTAATGAAAATATAGACAAGAAGGGATTGTACCAAAAAGCCATATAAAAGCAGAATAAAAACAACAAAACAGTAATGTGATTAACAATGAAAGAAAACAACGGTTAGTCATAAAAACCTACTACCAACAAAAAGTTAGACTGCGTGCCAATACTATTGTTATGAACACTCTAGACTACTTATTCTACTACCCTAATCCTCGGCCTCCATATCTTTCTATCAAGGGTCATGTCCTCGGTCAGGTGAAGCTGTGCCATGTCTTGCTTAATCACCTCTCCCCACCTCTTCTTTGGCCTACTTTCACCTCTCCGTAGGCCCTCTAATGTCAACCTCTCACACCTCCTCACCGGTGCGTCTGTGCTCCTCCTCCTCACATGACCAAACCACATAAGCCGCGCTTCCCGCGTTTTGTTCTCAATAGGGGCCACACCCACCTTGTCGCGAATAACCTCATTTCTGACCCTATCTAACCTGGTGTGCCCGCACATCCATCTCAAATTCTAATTGTTTAATTGAATGGTTAGTTATAACTAATGAAGCATTCCTCCGAGTTTGATTTTTAAATTTAGTAAAACCCTAAACACTTTTATTAAACAGTACCTTGCATATACAATTTATGCGATGTACTTTAAAATATAACATCTTTACATAAGAGCCACTAGATTTTACTATTTATTTTTTCTAGCTCGTATATAAATTGTATACTAATTATATACATTTTATAAATGGATTAAAGGTTAATTTTTCTATAATGATTTAAATTCAAAAACAAAACCATTCTACTTAACATAAGCTGGATTAGACCTCTACGATATAAGCAAGACACATGCTGAAGACAAAGTCATCAGAAAATATCCAAAATTTTAATTTTTGTGAGTATTTTTACTTGCATTAAGGATGTTAATAGTTTGGATTATTTCCTTAAGTCATATTAGAGAGGAGAAGCTAGAAACCTGAGGTAGAGACTAGAGATGTTAAGCGTAGGCTGAGTGGTGGAGCAGAGTACTTGAAAAAATAATATTTGGATACATAAAACACAAGAAGAGAAAAAATTTGCCCGACTTATCGTTATTATTTTTACTTTGGTATTAAAGAGCTAGCTAATAATCAACTCTTCTATACAACATATTATTTTAAAGTCTAATGATGTAACATGAAAAATTATCAGTAACAAGGTTCAATTAAAATGTTGGATAGAAAATATATTATCCCCTATAAATTTCCAATTTTTAAAAATTATTCATGTGTGGTACCGAAATATAAATCCAATTCTCAACAATTAATACTGTACAAAGTTGAGGCTTGGAGACCATACCTGGGAAGTCTTTCTATTTGCTTTTTTTTGGAGGTCTTGTTTTTTTTTTTTTAATAACTGGCACATGTGTATGCACGATTATTAATTTTAATCCAAAATTATAGCATATTCAACTAAGCTTTTAAAATAAGCTTATTTTAAAAAGTGCTTATAAAATGCTTTTGATGAGAAGCACTTTATGTCTGCCTAATTAATTTAAAAGACTATTTTGAGCAGCAACTATTATTTGGTCAAGCTTTTAAAAAGTATTTTAATTTTAGGTGTATTTTTCTCAAAAGTGATTTCAAAAGAGCACTTTTGGGAAGAAGCTACATTTTTCTGTTTCTCAAAAATTCCTCATGCTTCTACTCAAAAATACGTTTTTCATTCTAAAAGTGTGGCCAAACACTTTAACTTTAGAAAAATAAAAGCACATTTGACAAAAAAAAAAAAAGAAGCACTTTTAGTTAAAAAGATCCTACATGTTGCAGTTAAAAAGATCCTACATCGTGCATGGAAGAACTGGGCATCTCTTGTAGTTTTGGGCCCTTTTCTTCTGTTGCAATATTGTTTCCTCAGCAGCATTTGTAGTTTCAACACGCTGAAGCTGGTTGTCTTAATCTTCTTCTTGATCTTCGATTTCCTGTTTGTGCGTATTAAGAAACACAAAAGTGTAATGTTGCTGCACTCATTCGTGGTAATCAAATCAATGGCCTTCACTGCCATTCCTCTGCTAGCCCAATTCATTTCTTCCTCATGCTGTATAGTATCTATTGTGTTCCATATTTGTTGTCCGCTGTTTACACCAAAAAATACTTTCTTCCAGTAGTTGTTGCATAACCACTGAAAATCAGTGTACTCCACAAGTGCACTGTCCATTATAATAGTCCAAAAAGTAGTCGTCGATAGAAACTGGGCGTTTCCAGTAGTTCTGCACAGCCTCCTATACTTGTTTATGACCCATTGAAATATGAACTCCTCCTTATTGCTAACAGAGTACTCTGCTATTTTTCTTTTCTTTTCATACACTTTCTTTATCATATTTCTAGTTTCTTTTTGGCTTCACTCTCAGGTATGGGCATTGCATTTTTTCATTGTTTACGATCTTCTTACCATGCGTGTCCAGATCTGTGAATCCAGCAGCTTCAATATTTCCAAAATCCAATGCATAATTAGCTAAATAATCTACTAGACGATTACCTTCCCTCAGTATGTGGGTGAATGTAACAGTGCATCTATGCCTTAACTTATTTATTTCCTCCACAATTTCAGTCACATTCCAAGGAGCTATCCACACTTCATCTAACACATTCTTCAGTAGCATTGAATCCGTTTGTATCAGGATTTGTATGTACTGTTGATTAACACAATAAGACAACCCCTCCAGTATAGCCCAAGCTTCTGCCTCATTATTAGTAGTTTCAGGTATTTCCTTTCCTCTAGCATATACTACATTTCCTTCTTCATTCCTCAATACAAATCCAATGGAACTTCTTCCTGGATTACCCCTCGATGCCCCATCTGTATTTACTTTGATCCACCCCAAGGCTGGGAATTCCCAAAGCACCTTTGTGAACTGCATATCTGGAGGGGTAGCCTAGCCTTCGTATGGAGTCATCTAGTGGTAGTTTACCTTTCCAGACCTTCCATAAAAAGAAAGAGATCTTAAAAGGCATTCCCTTTACCCACATCTTATTGAAAGCATTCCTTTGATCTTGCCTTCTCCTCAAGTAGTTCCAGGCAGAACTAACAGTGAAGTTACCTCTACTTTCCAACCTCCAAAAAGGTTTATCCAATGCATCTTGCGTAGTTGATGGCTTTATTTTTTCCACAATGTGAACAACATATTCTTCTGGTAGAATTTGTAATAGCTTATCAACATCCCATGAGTCCTCTACTACTACCTCACACACATTATTAATAGACCCATCTATTGCAAAATCTGGATTTATAAGAAAATACAAAGCTCCAAGCCCAGTCCAATTTTCATACCAAAAGAGGGATGATCCCATTTTTGTGTGTCATCCTATTTGGTGTTCAGAAGTGTCTCGACATTCTAGCATCCTCCTCCATACATGAGATCCTTCTCTCCAAGGAACAATTACAGGGTTAAGCTTTTTGCAGTATTTTTGGCTCATGAATGAGCTCCACAAACTAGGCATCGTTCTGAACTTCCACCATAATTTGCAGAAAAGAGCTTTGGCCGTATCATGAAGAGATCTAAATCCCACTCCACATTCTTCACATGGAAGACACAAGGTGTCCCATGATGCCTAGTGCCTGCTTCTACTTCCGACTGTATTACTCCAAAACACTTGCGCAAACATCTTATGCAATTTATTGATGACACTAGCCGGTGGATTAACTGCCGATAAGAGATGGATTGGCATGGTTTGTAGAACATGTGATATCAATGTAGCCCTACCACCAATGGATAACAACTTTCCTTTCGAAGATTGCATTTTGTTCATTGTCTTGGTGATGAACCCTTCATAATAATCTATTTTCCTCCTCGTGTAAAAAACTGGGCAGCCAAGATATGTGAAAGGGAAATCTTGTCGTATTATGCCTGTGATCCTCTGAACTTTGTTTTACCACTTCAGCAGGAGTGGAGTGGTGCAAGTATACAGTCAATTTCTCTTTATTAATAACTTGTCCTGATGCAGCTTCATAGGCAGCCAATACATCCATAATCAATTGTAAAGATATCGCACATGAGGAGGATAATATTATGGTATCATCTGCGTATGCAAGGTGATTTATTTTTGGGCTCCATTTGGGCATTTCAAATCCACAAAAGTATAGATTATGATGTAATGCATTCAACCCTCTCGACATTGCTTCTGCCGCTAAGATGAATAAAGTAGGCGATAGCGGATCTCCTTGCTTTACTCCCCTTGTCGATTTAAAAAAATCATATGGTTGTCCATTTAGCAATACGGAGTACCGATTATTAGAGATTATAACAAAACTCAGAGCTATGAACGTTTCATCAAAACCTATTTTCCTCAAGACCTTTGTCAAAAATAACCAAGATAATCGATCATAGGCTTTCGTCATGTCTAATTCAATGACCACATTTGGTCCTGCTTTAATTCTCAGTCTAATATCAGTAATGATCTCCTGAGTTAGTAACACATTCTCAATTATGCTTCTTCCCTTAACAAAACCCGATTGCTCGTCAGAGATAAGATTAGGAAGAATCCCGACTAACCTTTCATGGATAACTCTTGAGAATATTTTGTTAACAAAATTACTCAGGCTGATTGGTCGCTTATCTGAAAATGTGTTAACCTCCTTATTTTTTAGTAAGAGCACCAAATTCGTGTGTGTCACAAATCTTGGTAGTTCATGGCCACAAAAGATTGCATTAAACATATGAAAGGCATCTTCACCAATTGTATCCCAGCATGTATGAAAGAAACACCCAATGAAGCCATCCGGACCTCCTGCATTCTCACTGTTTAATCCAAAACCAGCATGTTTCACTTCTTCTCTCATTGGTGTTGTTAGTAAGACCATGTTCTGTTCATTACTAACCATGTGAGGTACATTGTCAATAATTCCGAAAGTATTAGGGACACTGCCTTCATGAAATTGGTTACTGAAATATTTGACAACTTTTTCTGCAATTTCTGGAATATTTTCGATCCAATCACCTACATCATTTTGAATCCTTTTTAATTGTAATCGTCTCCTCATGTGATTCACTTGAGCGTGGAAAAATTTAGTATTTCTATCCCCGTCTTTGAACCAAGCCATACCTGCCTTTTGTTTCCAAAACTCCTCTTCTAAAGCCAAATATCTTATCAGTTCTGCTTCAACCTTTTGAAGCCTTTGTCGATTCTGTTGAGTTGGGCTTATTTCAAATTGAGCTTCATGAATAATGACGACTTCTTCAAGGCTTGCAATCTTTTGAAAAATGTCCCCATATGTTGCCTTACTCCAAGTTGATAGAGCTTTCTTTAACTTCTTCATTTTGTACTGAAAAAGATAGAATGGACTTGCGCTGAAGTTAGCAGTCCAGTTTTTCTTGACCACATGAGTGAAAGATTCATGTTTTGTCCAAAAATTTAGGAATTTAAAAACTTTCTTGACTGGGACAGTGTTAGTAGAAGCTGCCAATAATAATGGGGCTATGGTTAGAGCCAATTTTTGGGAGGTGGGTAATCTCCAATCCTGGAAATGTTAGTTGGAATTCAACATTCGTTAAACGTTTGTCCAGATGCTTGAAAATGCAGTCCCCTTCCGCTCGTCCATTCCACCATGTGTAGATACTTTCCTTGAACCCTATATCGCATAGGTTACATGTATTTACACAGTGTCTAAAGTCAAGGACTTCATTCATGTGGACTGGCAATCCTCCAAATTTCTCCTCTTCATCCCATATAACATTAAAGTCTCCTCCAACCATCCATGGTAACGACAAATCATTTGCAAGTGCATACATCGAGTCCCATAGTTCAATCCTTTCTATCGCATCACATTTTGCATAAACCAATGTATGTTAGGTTGAAAGCTTGTTAGCTATGGCAAAAATGGCAGAAGAAAACCCTAGAAGGGTTGAGAGAAGAAGAGAGATGCCAGTGAGTCGGTCAAAATTCAATTGACCAAAACTGATTTTCTTATTCTGTAGATACATGTATTAAAAGAAAAAATAACTGTGAAAATAGTTACATGTTTTTAAACTATAACAAATGTGGCTAAGAGTTATAAAAGGGCCTTCTTCTTTCCCTTATCCGAGTGGGCCTGTGACAATTGGGCCTGAGATGCATCTGGGCTAACACCCCCCTCAAGCTTGAGGGTGAGAATACACCAAGCTTACAAAGTAAACCATGATGAACTTGACCAGGAAGAGCTTTGGTCAAGATGTCTGCCAACTGGTTGGAGCTGGAAATAAAGTGCAAAGAAATCAGACTAGTCTGCAAGCAAGTGCGCACATAATGACAATCAATCTCAATATGTTTGCTGCGCTCGTGAAAAACTAGGTTTTTAGCAATATGAAGAGCTGCCTGGTTGTCACAATAGATTAGAACTGGGCTGGAAATGGACAAACCAAAATCATGTAGTAGTCGAAGCAACCAGGAAACCTCAGCTGAAGCTTTACAAAGTGCTCTGTATTCAACTTCAGCTGACGACAAGGAGATAGTGGGTTGCTTCTTTCTTTTCCAAGAAATTGGGCTGCCACCGAGAGTAATATAATAGCCAGTGACAGATTTGCGAGAAATGGCACATGCAGCCCAATCAGAGTCAGAATATGCTATAAGAGACAAATCAGATAAACTGGAGAGGAGCACCCCTTGAGCTGGGTCATTAAGTAAATACCTGAGAACATGCAAGGCTACCAACATGTGGGGTATTTGAGGCTTTTGCAGAAACTGACTTAAATGTTGAACTGAGAAAGAGATATCAGGCCTAGTATGTTGCAAGAAATTAAGCTTCCCAATCAATCTCCTATACAAGCTAGGATCAGAAACAGGCTCATCCATGTCTAACACCAGCTTCACAGAAGGATCCAAAGGGGTCATAACAGGAGAGAAATCTTAACAATTAAATTCAGACAAGAGGTCAGAAGTGTACTTGTATTGGCTCATCACATAACCTTGAGGAAGAAGAGATATTTCCAACCCCAGAAAATAGTGAACTGAGCCCAAGTCTTTGATTTTGAATTGAGCATCCAAGAAGGACTTTAAAGAGTTCATCTCAACAACATCATTACCAGCTAGCAATATGTCATCAGCATAGACATCCAAGACAAAGAGAGAATCAGATGAGACCTTGGTGAATAAAGAATAATCATTCATTCTAGAAATATAGCCTCTGGATTGCAAGGCTTCAGACAGTAGTGAGAACCATTGTCTAGAAGCTTGACTAAGACCATAGAGGGACTTCTTGAGTCTGCAAACCAGGGGAGGAGAAGAAGAGGGAGCAGACACATCAAGACCAGGTGGGACCTTCATATAAACCTCTTCATGGAGAGGCAGAAGGAGGGGAAGGAGAAGAAGCTAATGGAACAGGAGAGTCTTGGGATATGGAAACGGCAGGAGTAGGAGAAGATGAAGGGAAGGAGGGTGTAGGATCTACAAAATCTGATATAGAAAAAGAGGGAAAGGTAGAAGGATGATTAGATTTATAGGAAAATATATGTTCATGAAAAACTACATCCCTAGAAAAGAAAATGGAATGAGTAGTGAGGTTAAGAAGTTTGTAACCCTTTTTGTCAAAGGGGTACCCCAAGAATATAGAAGGAATAGCTCTTGCCTGGAATTTATCTCTGCCAAACTTAGGTGAAGTAGCAAAACATAAACATCCAAAGGATTTCAGGTGATCATAAAGTGGAGGGAGGCCATGGAGTTTCTCATAAGGGGAAAGACTCTTCAGAATAACAGAAGGAAGTCTATTGATGAGGTAAGTGGCAGTTAGTACACAGTCACCCCAATATTTAAGGGGAAGGTTAGACTGAAAAAGAAGAGCCCTGGATACTTCCAATAAGTGTTTGTGTTTCCTTTCAACCACCCCATTTTGCTGAGGGGTGTGGGGAATAGTGGTCTGATGGAGAATGCCTTGGCTTGAGAAGAACTTGGTGGCTTCAGAACTGCCACCAAGTTCAAAGGCATTGTCATACCTAAAAGTTTGAACAAATAATTTAAAATGAACTTTGACCATGACAGTAAAAGATTTAAGGACAGAAAGAGCATTGCTCTTGCAAGAAAGAAGGTGAGTCCATGTGGCTCTAGTATAATCATCAACCAAAGTTAGAAAATATCTGAATCCACTATAAGTTCTAGTGTTATATGGACCCCAGATGTCAATATGTACTAATTGAGAAGGGGCAGAAGAGTGTATAACACTTTCAGGAAAAGGTAATCTCTGTTGTCTTGCTAGTGGACAAACAGGACACATAAAATTTTGCTTGGAAGATACTTTATCAGACAAGAAAGGAATAATTTTCATTCTATGATAAGGCATGTGTCCTAATCTTTGATGCCAAAACAAGTCCAATTTATTAAGGCAATGTGACTGATTACAAGTATGAGTACCATTAACTTGTGTGACAACATGGTTGGACTTATCATATACAAGCAAAACTGAATTAGGTAAACTACTAGAAGAAGAAACATTCATAGAACCAGATGAAACAGGAAAGAGGTCAGCATCTGGATGGAGATAGTACAGCCTGCCTACAGCTTTACCAATTTCCAGTGGCCTCTTCAGAGAAGGGCCCTGTAAAAAATAAATTATTTTGGTAAAAAGTACTGAACAATCTAGCTGACAGATAAGCTGATGAACTGATATTAAATTGAAGTGAAAGGATGGCACAAGAAGAACATGAAGTAAAATTATATCATGTCTAAGATACAAAGATCCAGTTGATATAACTTTAGCTTTATATCCATTAGGTAGGGTTACAAGAAAAGGAGTGACACCTAATTGAGAGGATGCACACACATGAGGAGCCTCAGAATCTACAATATACTTACTGAACAAACCTACAAAGTGTGCAAAAGCAGATTGATTCACAGTGGAGGCATCAGAGGTGGAAGTATTAGACATCTGAGCTTGTTGGAAGAAGGTCAACAGGTGTTGATACTGCTCCTTGGTGAACCCATGGGCTGAAGAATCAGCATGTTGAGAAGTGGAAGTGACAGCAGTGGTGGGTGGACTTTCAGTCTGGACACAAGAAGCATACTTCTTATTCTTGGTGAATTTGAAATCAGTAGGGAACCCATGAAGTCTGTAGCACTTGTCTACAGTGTGGCCAGGCTTCTTGCAGTACTTGCAAGAGACATTTGGAGCAGTTTTCATGGCCTCAAAATTCACCTTTTGACTGAAGTTCCTATTTGTAGTAGGAGTACCAGGGGATATCAAGAAAGAGGTGGCATCACCAGAGAAGTTAGGAGTAGCAGAGTGAGCTTCTCTTTGACTCTCATCTTGCTGTAGAAGACTATAAGCTTTGTTGATTGGTGGAAGAGGATTCATTAACATAATGGCACTCTTAACAGTTGTGTAAGACTCATTGAGACCATTGAGAAATTGAAACAACTGTTGATCCTCTATGAACTTAGATAATGCACCACATGAACAAGTAGGACCTACATATGATGAATTCAGCTTATCCCACAAACTCTTCATTTTGGTGAAGTAAGAAGCTATATCAGAAGAGCCTTGAGTAGTAGAGTTGATCTCCCTCTATATCTGGATGTATTTAGACCCATTTGACTGACCAAACCTTTCATTTATATCTTTTCAAACTTCCTTAGCAGTTTTTAAACACATCACACTAACAGCTATTTCTCTAGATACTGAATTAGTTATCCAGGCTTTAACCATATCATTGCACCTTTCCCAATATGGATAATAAGGAGAGTCATAAGTGGGTTAGTTGACTATTCCATCTAATAGACTGAGTTTGTTCTTTGCAGAGAGGGAAGTGAGCATACTGTTACGCCATAACACAAACCCACAACCACTTAATGGTACAGATACCAGTTGACTTCCGGGATTATCCGAGGGATGAATATAGAAGGGATTTGAAGGATCCAAGGAAAACGAAGCAAAGCCGTTGGAAGGTGAAGGAGAGTTAACATCATCTATTACAATACCCATTTTCAGCAGTGACTAAATCTAACACTAAGAAACTGCAGTAGTATGTTAAAGTAATCAGAGATAAATCCAAATCAAGTACATGCAATGAACATCAACAACAAAGGAATAACAAAGTTTGTGATTAGGGATGACCACGATACCGTCATTTTTCTGAAAACCCGAAGAAGTGAGGTCTTGTTCAGTCATGAACCCTAGGCAGAGAAATCCAGCAGAAACTACCGAGTAAGTTGAAAATCATTGATGATTAAAGCAATAAAAGTTGAATATATACGGAGATTGAAGGAAGCCCCAAATTTCACGAACGTATTCTGAATGTCGTCGATCAGATTCAATCCCTGACGATTTAAAATAGGGTTACCATCGGAAGAAAGCTTGTGACGAGAGGAATCTATATTCCTGTTCAGATACCATGTTAGGTTGAAAGCTTGTTAGCTATGGCAAAAATGGTGGAAGAAAATCTTAGAAGGGTTGAGTGAAGAAGAGAGATGCCAGTGAATCAGTCAAATTCAATTGACCAAAACTGATTTTCTTATTCTGTAGATACAGGTATTAAAAGAAAAAATAATTGTGAAAATAGTTACATATTTTTAAACTATAACAAATGTGGCTAAGAGTTATAAAAGGGCCTTATTCTTTCCCTTATCCGAGTAGGCCTGTGACAATTGGGCCTGAGATGTATCTGGGCTAACAATATAAGGATAAAAGCTTTTTGTGTGTGAACATGATGTAACTTCAAAGTTAACTACTGCTCCATATCCATCAATATCACAACGTCATATACCTCATCGACAAACGCCCAGATCTTGTTGGTAATATTACCAAATGCTTGTGCGAATCCAATTTTCCTCCTATATTTGTCCAGCTTCCTAGCATGCAGCATTGGCTCCATTAATCCAATAAATTCAAAGTGATGTTGTCCATGCATTGTGATTGTCCTTTGAAATGCCTTCTTTGTGTTTACTGATCTTACGTTCCAGATGAGTGCATTCATGGCAAGAAATTGGATTTAGACAACATCCGTCGTGTTTAAACACCAGTTTGCTGCATATTTGTGCTATCTTTCTGCTACTTCTTCCTACCCTTTCCAGTAGATTTCCCCTTGTCAATTAGCCTTGGTTATAAATCACCTTATTTAGCTACATTCATAAAGTTTTGTTCAGTTGACTCCTCATCTAGATCTTTTCTTTTATTTTCCCTGTTGCTATCACATACAGTGTGGTCCTCGTATTGCACAACAATCTGATTCTTTGTATGTTTGGAGAGCACCATTGTATTCATTTTGTCGAGTGAAACTTCCTTTGCATGCATGTTTACTCTACCTTTTGCTGACTATTTTTTTCCCCGACTTACAACATGAAAGTCCTCAGGTGTAGCAGCATTTTGTTTTAACAAGACAACATCGTGTTCATCACCTGAGGGTCTAAAATTTTCTTGTAGCTGTTCAGTGTTCTGCATTTCCTTATTGATTTTAATTCCACTGATGTGCTCCTTGGGATTGGTCTCACATTGTTGAACTGTAACTTGCACAGATGAATTTCCTTTATTATCACTTCTTACTCCAGAATCAATTGCACTACCATTCTGTTCTCCAGCTATAGGAATTGCTGCATCTTGTTCCACTGCATCAGCAATTTTCAAAAGTGAATTGTTAGTGCTCCGGTCTTTGTTTGCCTCTTGTATTAGGTCCTTCATTCCAGTCTTAAGGTTATAATTAGGAAAATGCAAAGGATTCTGCAACATGATGGTATCTTCACCACTCTGATTTGCTTTTGTGCCAGTAGACTCCTTGGCCTTCCCATTAACATTTTGTTCTGCTTCCTCCACCTCCTCATCAGTAGATTCATCATCTGCTTCCATTGCATATGATATTTCACCTTCCTCAGAATCCTCTTCTATTTGATCAGTCCATAATTTCCCTCCACTTAGCTCCAGCCTCTCTTTTTCCATAGGTTCTTCGATTGAATTAGTTGTATCAGTATTTTGTGATGGTATTTCCTGACAAAATCGATTAGTAGCCACTAAGGTACCACCTGCAAAGGTCCTATTTACCCATTGAGCAGTAGGCTCCTTTTCTAGTTGAATATCTATGCTTTTTTGGGCAGATTTTCCCCCCACCAAAACTAGTTGGTTGTTCTCGTTTATATCACTTTGTTCCACCTCTAATACTGCAAATTTATTCATTGTTTGTACCTTGTTTGTCTGATCTTCTTCGACCTCCATTAGTGCAATTTTATTTGTAGCATGCACCTTCTATACACAGGCATTCACTGGCACGATTGCATTGTCAGTTTGCCCTTGTACCTGAGTTTGGTTATTTTGTTGGTCCCCCGATTATCTCGGACTTCCTTCCACTGTTCTCTTACATTCCCGACTACTTTTCCACTCGTGAGAATCATTAAAGGAGCAGTGTGATTTTTGTTTTTTCCTTGTTCTTCAGCAGCAACATTCCAGTTGTTCGAAACAGCAAGATCATTCCTTTTATGGTTGCTTCGATTCTCAATAAGCTCGGGGTGTAAATGCCAACATTCAATTTCATCATGTCCTTGTAGTTTACACTCCTTACAATATTTTGGTAGCATGTCATACTGAATTTTAACCCATTCTGTTCGAACACCACCAGAAACTTCATCATCAATATCCAAACGCACCTTTTTAGGTAGTTCGGCCAACAAATCGACAAGAACTTTTACTCTCGCGCAACTCGGCCTAGTTTTGTTTATCGTTGTCGCGCCAAGACACAATGGCCTTCCCACAGTTGTAGCCAAAGAAAACAGAGTTTTCTTTAAAAAAAGATAGGCAGCAGTCCAGGAAAAGAAATCCACGCTATCGCCATCAGAGTTTCTTCACCCGCCTTAAATTTTGCATCTTAGATAAGAGTATGCAATTGGTATTCGTACCCATCTTTGGATTTGATGTAGTACGTACTCTTCGATATGAAATGGAGGAAGTCTTGCCATAGAGTTAATCTAATTAACACATGGCGATCTCTAAGAAAGCCGATATTGCACTCACCTTTGATACCACATTGGGTTGGAATAATTCGACGAAGTTCATGAATCTCCGGAGATCCATAAGATAGTTTTCCAACCACTGCATATTGGAGACCTTCGATGACATTCATCCTCTGCACTTCTGCTTCTGTGAATCTTACAATTGGTTGGCCATTCAAGAACGTAGCTCGTCGCATCGTAATGGGCTGCACTGAAGCTTGGGCAGCAGTCATCGCAGGAGGATTGATTGAGCTGGGTTTCAAAATCTTAGAGTAATCTAGAGGAGCTGGGTTGGAGTTAGTTGTTGTATGTTGTTGTGCGACGCTGGGGGAGGGCTGACCACCCAGAAAAGATGGTTGGTCGCCGGCCATTGTAGCCATTGAAGCTCAGAAATCCAGCTTGTCCGCTATGAAACAGTGAGAGAGGGAGAGATGAATGGTTAGGTCTAAAGTTTTTTGTTTTGTTTTTTTTTTTTACAAAAAAAAAAAAAAGAAATCTTGGGAAAGAAAAGGAGAAAACTGACATATTAGGGAGGTGGCTATAAACCAGAAGTAAAATTACCGGATGGCTAATAAGTGTAATAAAATAAGATTAGGTTTATTATAAGTTTATAGTTAATATGGGCTGCTAATCCAGTTAATTGTTAAATCCATTGGGGCAAGTGCACATATAGCTATTTTCAAAGATGCTATTTAGACATTAGCCATACTTATTTTGTCCTAAAATTCTAAACTAAAAAGGACAATTCAAGGAATTTTTGTCCCAAAAATTTAAACTCAAAAACTAAAATTCAGGACGCAATGGCTAATTCTTAAATAGCAGCCCTTTAGAGTAGCTACATGGTGTTATTTCTACAAATAAATCCATTTGCATACCCGGTCCTGTGGTTCTATATATTGCAAATGAATATACACACCCACAAGATACGTGTTACCTTCTTGTAAATTTAAGCAAAAGTTGTTGCACTCATGGTTAAATTCTAAGCATATTTAGAATAATTTCCAATTGAGACCTCAAATTTTCTCATTATGTAGACATTAGCATTGTCAATTTTATTCTCTTTCGAATCATGGACTTACCACTCGGGTTTGCGGTGCACGATCCCGCTGGATTGTACACATTTTAGCTGTAGGAAATATTTGTTCCAAAAGTGACTTCGATTCGACAGTTCAGGCTCAACTCCTCACTTAACGTTAATGGATCTACAGGTCGAGCCAAATAAGTTATAGTTGCAATTTTATGTAGAAATGACACCAGATAGCCACTTTATAAGCATGATATTTAGGAATTAGCCAGTGCGTTCTGAATTTCAATTTTTTAGGATTGTCTTGAAGTTAAGATATTTAGTTTAAAATTTCAGGACAAATAAGTAGTTGCTAATCTCTAAACAACATTCATAAGAAGAATGAGTATCCGTGCACTTGCCCCAATTTTATTACTTTTGGGTCAAATTTATGTAGTTGAGCTAAATAGAATTGTGAATGTACTACTTTATTTGACATGTATAATTGAATTGATGATTCAATACCGGGGGAAGACCAAGTAGTAAGCAGTGACGCCACTCTCTTCCTAAAGTCGGTTATATTCGTTTACTTTTAAGGTCCAAAATAATAACAAACGCCAAGAAAAAAACATTAACTCCACATATTTCTTCCTTAATATTACCAACTTCAATTTTTTATCATTCAGTTTTTTCTCTTCTCCAATTCCAGGTATATTAATCTCTCAATTCAGTTTCTCAAATTGAAAAGCTTTATTTCTATTTTCTTTTTTTTCAATCAATTTCATGCCTTTATTTGTTTGCGATCATCCAATCCATGTTCATTTGGTACAAGGAAGAAAAGGGTGCTCTTTTTTTCTGTTTTAAGAAACTGTTTAGACAGAGTGAGTGCTTGTTATTTTGGAGAAATTATTCAGTTTCAGTTTGTTTCTTGTTTAGTACAAACAAAGGATAATTGAAAATTAAAATATATGTAACTTACTGCTTGTTATCTGCCATGGAAAGCTATGTCTAATTGGTTGATTTTTTTATGTATGCAAAATGTATTTTTATTCTTTTTAAAAAAAAAAAAAAAGAACTAACCCAAGTAGCCGCCCACCTAATCTCTTAAACTAAAAATAGCCGCCGGCGGATGTATAAAATATATATAATTATATATTATGTATACCGGCTAGAAAAAGTAAACATTGATTCTGGCCAGCTATTTGTGTAACAATCCTTTTTTTTTTTAATAAGTATGGCAGAAGTATCATGTATGTTTACAGTACAACAAACAATAGGCAGTGTATTATGTTGCAAATGCGGAATCTTGATGCAACCAAATGCTGCCAATATGTGTGCTAAATGCTTGCGATCCGAGGTTGATATAACAGAAGGCTTACAAAAACATGTTGTGATTATCCACTGCCCCGAATGCGATAGCTATTTGCAGCCTCCAAGGAGTTGGATCAAAGCACAGCTCGAATCGAAGGAGTAACTCACCTTCTGTATCAAGAGGTTGAAGAATTTAAATAAGGTTAAGTTGATGAATGCCGAGTTTATTTGGACTGAACCTCATTCCAAAAGGATCAAAGTTAGGCTTAGAGTCGAAAAAGAGGTACTAAATGGAGCAGTTCTCGAACAAACATATGCCGTTGAGTATGTTGTTCAAGACCAAATGTGTGAATCTTGTTCAAAGGTGCAAGCTAACCCTGATCAATGGGTGGCGGCTGTGCAGCTTAGACAGCACGTTTCTCATCGAAGAACTTTCTTCTATTTGGAGCAGCTCATTCTAAAGCACGAGGCTGCTAATCGTGCCATAAAAATTCAACAGTTGGTTCAGGGAATTGATTTCTTCTTTGCACATAGAAGTCATGCTTTAAAGTTTGTGGACTTTGTGAGTAGGGTGGTACCTGTTAGGAGCCGAAATGACAATCAACTTGTATCTCATGATCACAAGAGCAATAACTTCAATTATAAGTATACATTCTCTGTAGAAATCAGCCCGATTTGTCGTGAGGATTTGATATGTCTCCCTCCAAAGGTAGCAGCTAGTTTGGGAAATATCGGTCCTCTTGTGATCTGCACCAAAGTGAGCAACAATATCGCTTTATTAGACCCGTTTACTCTGAGGCATTGTTTCTTGGATGCTGATCAGTACTGGAGGGCGTCGTTTAAGCCTTTGTTGTCTAGTAGACAGCTTGTTGAGTATGTAGTTTTAGACGTCGATGTGGTTTCTGAAGAAGTTAATATTGGGGGCTCGACGTATGTTTTAGCTGATACTCAAGTGGCTCGTGTATCTGATTTTGGGAAAAATGATACTATGTTCTCTGTAAGAACACATCTAGGCCATCTTCTAAATTCCGGAGACTACGCCCTCGGTTATGATTTATATGGAGCCAATAGTAATGATATTGAGCTAGACAAATACAAAGGTCTTGTCCTTCCGGAGGTGATATTAATTAAGAAAAGCTATGAAGAGAAGCGCCAAAAGAAACGTGGGAAGCCTCGATCTTGGAAGCTTAAGTCTCTTAATATGGAAGTCGATAACTCTGGCAAGGGAAGAGATCAGGAACAAAAGTTGAACTCAGAATATGAACAATTCTTGAGAGATTTAGAGGAGAATCCTGATCTGAGGTTCAACATATCATTGTGTCGTAATAAAGAATATCAACGGTCGGAAGTCACATCTATTGTTGATATTGAAGATGTGGAATTTTGCCAAGGTGGAGATTTGTTGAAATTGGCAAAAGTACCACATCGGTGGATGACAATTTTGAATGAGAATTTCACCCTATAAAAGGAGGCCTAATGTTTAGGATTTAAATACACCTCTCATTTGCCTTTTATCTTCTTAAGGCATTTGTATCTTCTCTCTTTAGTATTATTTCACTTGTAATTTTGGAGTGGAATAAAATATTGATTGTGTCCGAGGAAGTAGGCAAAATTGGCCGAACCTCGTAAATTCTGGTGTTCTTTTATTGTTGTCTTATTGTCTTGTTTATTATTTAGTGGTTGTCATAATTTTTGGTATAGTAGTTGTGACTCATTCACACTATATACATTTGGCTTCCGCAACAATTGGTAACAATTGGTATCAGAGCCAAGGTACTGTCTAAGTATGCTCTGTGGTTGCAGCATAGTCTGATCTTCCACATCAGAAAAGATCTATCTTGGTAACTGAGTCAAGGTTCTATCTGAGTATGCTCTGTGGTTGCAGCTTAGTCTGATCTTCCACACCAGAAAGGAAATAATCTTGATTTGTGTCGTCAGCTACTAAATAATATTTGTGTCAAAATGGGAGACAGTAAACAAGAAGAATCTACATCAAGTGTCAATAATACGTCATCGTTGGCATCTTCGCTTATGACAAGAATTGTGTCAAATGCGAAATTTGCGGTAGAAATTTTTGACGGGTCAGGACATTTTGGGATGTGGCAAGGCGAGGTTCTAGATGTTCTTTTTCAACAAGGGCTAGATCTTGCCATTGAAGAAAAGAAGCCAGATGTTATTGGAGAAGAAGATTGGAAAATTATCAATCGTGTTGCTTGCGGTACCATTCGATCCTACCTTGCTAGAGAGCAGAAATATCCATACACAAAGGAAACTTCTGCAAGTAAATTATGGAAAGCACTGGAGGATAAATTTTTGAAGAAAAACAGTCAAAATAAATTGTACATGAAGAAGAGACTGTTTCGCTTTACCTATGTTCCTGGTACCACAATGAATGAACATATCACCAGTTTCAATAAGTTGGTCACAGATTTGCAAAATATGGATGCAACTTTTGATGATGGTGACTTGGCCTTGATGTTATTGGGGTCACTTCCTAATGAGTACGAGCACCTTGAAACTACTCTACTCCATGGAAATGACGAAATTTCTCTCAGAGAAGTTTGTTCAGCTTTGTACAGCTATGAACAAAGAAAGGGAGAAAAACAGAAGGGCGGAGAAGAAGAAGCACTAATTGTGAGGGGTCGTCCTCAAAATCAAACGAGGACTAAGAAGGGAAGATCCAAGTCGAGATCTAGACCCAGCAAAGATGAATGTGCCTTTTGTCGAGAAAAGGGGCACTGGAAGAAAGACTGTCCGAAGTTGAAGAATAAGGCCAGACATAACAATGGAAAGGCCATTATGGATTCAAATGTAGCTGATTGTGATGATTCAGACTTCTCATTAGTTACAACAGAGTTATCAACATCATCAGACATATGGTTGATGGACTCGGCTTGTAGCTACCATATGTGTCCCAACAAGGACTGGTTCGTGAATTTTCAAGAAGGAGAATATGGAGTCATCCACACAGCGGATAACAGCCCTCTTACCTCATATGGCATTGGTTCAATAAGATTAAGGAGCCATGATGGAATGATCAGAACATTAACAGATGTTCGATATGTACCGGGTTTGAAGAAGAATCTCATCTCTGTGGGAGCCCTAGAATCAAAAGGGTTCAAAATCATTGCAGAAAATGGAGTGATGAGAATATGCTCCGGTGCACTAGTGGTAATGAAGGCCAATCGGAAGAACAATAACATGTACTGCTATCGTGGTAGCACAGTTATTGGGACAGCAACAGTGACATCCAGTGATGACAAAGAGGCAGAAGCAACCAGGCTATGGCACATGCGCTTGGGACATGCTGGAGGAAAATCCTTGAAAGCTTTATCTAATCAAGGATTGTTAAAAGGCGTAAAGACTTGCAACTTGGAGTTTTGCGAGCATTGTGTCAAAGGGAAACAGACAAGGGTTAAATTTGGTATAGCGATCCATAATACTAAAGGCATTTTGGATTATGTACACTCTGATGTTTGGGGTGCTTCCAAAACACCTTCATTGGGTGGGAAGCACTATTTTGTAACCTTTGTTGATGATTTTTCCCGAAGAGTGTGGGTGTATACAATGAAGAGGAAAGATGAAGTGTTGGGAATTTTTCTCAAATGGAAAACGATGGTGGAGAATCAAACAGGCAGGAGGATCAAGTGTATTCGCACAGACAATGGAGGTGAATACAAAAATGATCATTTCAATAAGGTCTGTGAAAATGATGGCATCGTCCGACACTTCACTGTCAGAAATACACCACAACAGAATGGAGTGGCAGAACGTATGAACCGGACTTTACTGGAGAAGGTACGGTGTATGTTGTCCAATGCTGGCTTGGGCAAAGAATTTTGGGCTGAGGCAATTACATATGCATGCCACCTCATTAATCGTCTACCATCTGCTGCTATTGATGGCAAGACACCATTTGAAAAATGGTATGGAAAACCTGCTGTAGATTATGATTCTTTGCACGTGTTTGGCTCAATTGCATACTATCATGTGAAAGAGTCAAAATTGGATCCGAGAGCAAAGAAGGCTATATTTATGGGGATTACTTCTGGAGTCAAAGGATACCGCTTATGGTGTCCAGAGACAAGGAATATTATATTCAGCAGAGATGTTACCTTTGATGAATCTACCATAACAAATAAGATGACAGTTGAAGATGTCAAACAAACTGGTGGTGCATCAAAGCAGGTGGAGTTTGAGGGAAAATTTATTTTTCCTACACAAGAAGCAGAGGAGGAAACTCATGAAGATTACCCTCTGGAAGAAGAGCCAGTAGAAAGGGAGATTCCAACTCAGGAACCTCGACAACAACTTGAATCAATAGCAACCAGCAGGCCAAAAAGGACAATAACGAAACCTGTTCGTCTTATAGAGACGGTTGCTTGTGCAACCTCAATTGTAGCTGATGGTGTTCCTACCACTTATAAAGACGCAATCCAAAGTTCAGAAGAAGATAAGTGGAGGATTGCCATGAATGAAGAAATGCAGTCCCTTCATCAGAATCATACATGGAAATTGGCCAATCTCCCGAAGGGAAAGAAAGCAATTGGGTGCAAATGGGTATTTGCAAAGAAAGAAGGATTTCCTAACCAAGAAGATGTTCGCTACAAAGCAAGATTGGTGGCCAAAGGATATGCTCAAAAGGAGGGAATTGATTACAATGAAGTATTTTCTCCAGTTGTAAAACATTCCTCCATTAGAATTATGTTGGCTTTGGTAGCACAGTTGGATTTGGAACTAGTTCAGATGGATGTAAAAACTGCGTTTTTACATGGAAACTTGGAGGAGGAAATCTACATGACTCAGCCAGAAGGATTCAAAGTTGCTGGAAAAGAAAATATAGTATGCAAACTTGAAAAATCGTTGTACGGATTGAAACAATCTTCTAGACAATGGTACAAGCGATTTGACAAGTTTATGTTGCGGCAAGGGTACAAGAGAAGCAAATACGATCATTGTGTGTATTTGCGCAAACTTAATGATGGTTCCTTTGTATATCTTCTCCTATATGTTGATGATATGTTGATAACTTCCAAGAATTCGGAAGAAATTGATAAGTTGAAGATTCAACTGAAGGAGGAGTTCGAGATGAAGGATCTGGGTGAGGCAAAGAAAATTCTTGGCATGGAGATAATAAGAGATAGACGTACAAAGAAACTCTGTTTATCTCAGAAAGAATATTTGAAGAGAGTACTAAAGCGTTTTGGCATAGATAAGAAGACTAAGCCAATTAGTACGCCACTTGCTCCCCATTTTAAGCTAAGTACTACTATGTCGCCAAAGGATGAAACTGAACAGGAGTATATGTCAAGGGTACCATACGCAAATGTTGTTGGTAGCTTGATGTATGCAATGGTTTGTACGAGACCTGACATTTCACAAGCCGTTGGAGTTATTAGCAGATATATGCATAATCCAGGAAAGGAGCATTGGCAAGCTGTGAAATGGATTCTACGGTATATTCATAGTACTGTAGATGTTGGGTTAGTTTTTGAGCAGGAAGGCAATCGGTCTGTAGTTGGATATTGTGACTCAGATTTTGCGGGTGATCTGGACAAACGAAGGTCAACTACTGGTTATGTGTTTACTTTTGCAAAGGCACCAGTTAGTTGGAAGTCTACTTTGCAGTCAACAGTTGCTTTGTCTACAACAGAGGCAGAGTACATGGCTATTACGGAGGCTGTGAAGGAGGCAATTTGGCTTCAGGGGTTGCTAAAGGAGCTTGGTATTGAACAAAAAAATATTACAATTTTTTGTGATAGTCAAAGTGCTATTCAATTAGCGAAGAACCAAGTTTATCATGCAAGGACGAAGCACATTGATGTTCGGTATCATTTCGTACGAGAAATCATAGAAGAAGGTGGAGTCACGGTGAAGAAAATTCATACTACGGAGAACCCTGCTGATATGCTGACAAAAGTGGTGACTGCGGTCAAGTTTCAACATTGTTTGGATTTGATCAACATTGTTGAACACTAAAGATTGAAGATGAAGACACAACCAAAATTTGTTATTGAGAGAAAATTGAAGATGTGGAATTTTGCCAAGGTGGAGATTTGTTGAAATTGGCAAAAGTACCACATCGGTGGATGACAATTTTGAATGAGAATTTCACCCTATAAAAGGAGGCCTAATGTTTAGGATTTAAATACACCTCTCATTTGCCTTTTATCTTCTTAAGGCATTTGTATCTTCTCTCTTTAGTATTATTTCACTTGTAATTTTGGAGTGGAATAAAATATTGATTGTGTCCGAGGAAGTAGGCAAAATTGGCCGAACCTCGTAAATTCTGGTGTTCTTTTATTGTTGTCTTATTGTCTTGTTTATTATTTAGTGGTTGTCATAATTTTTGGTATAGTAGTTGTGACTCATTCACACTATATACATTTGGCTTCCGCAACAATTGGTAACAATCTTGATCTGAGTGATATTGATGTTGAAGAAGATTGCATACTGGAGTGAAATGCAGACTCGTGAATTGGAAGCGGAACTTGAAGTTTGATCCTGAAGCTCGTCTTATTTACGTCGTGCAAGTCAGTGGCTTCATAAATTTTGGGTTCTAGTACTAGGACAACTAGTTCTTGTTATTTCAATATAATGATGATCTGATGGCTATTTCTATCTTACGCCATTTGTTTGTTCCCTCTGAACGTTGCCTTACTAATGTTCGTGTCTGTTATGGAGCCTCACTACCTCTAAATGCCTGTTTTATTTCAGTTGGCTTCATGTGATTTAGCTGTATTATATTATGCGAACAAATTATGGTTACTCCAATTTTATAGACCAATTCTCTTAAAAACCAAATCCGAGGAAACAATAGCCTCAGTATTGAATTTTGGGAGTGTTTTCTCATACCTTGTTCAGTATGACAGTTCATACTCCATATGTGCCAACAAAGTTGAGGAATAAAGACCCAAAAAATACTTGAGATGATTTGATATCGTATGCTTCTACTATGGTTACAGCCGTATTTGATGCAGTTGGGCAACTGAATTTCTATTCTTTAGTTGGTTGATATGAGAGTGATTTTTCTATGTACCTCACAATGAATTGAGAATTGGGAGATGAATGCCTTATGCGGAAAGGAAAAGAACTGAAGCAGAAACTGGAAGTTTCTTGTTCTTCTGAAACAAGAGATGCTCTCTTTCCAAACAAGTACACACAAGCTACAACGGTGGACGCGACCTCAGTGCCACATGATCAACAGGTAATTTGAAGAAAAATAAGCTCATTGAAGTTGGATTTATGCAATTTCACATTTCTGTCTTAACATTTGCTTTTTCTTTTTTCGTTCCAATTTTATCGAAAGTCTCCCATGGGACGACTTTTTCCATTTTTTTGTCTCATGGAGAAGAAAACCTAGTGTGTGTGTGTGTTTCAAATTTGACATGATAATAAATAGCAATGTCTAATGTCCCCAAATCCACAGAAATCCACCTCTTATGCACTTCACAGATCACATCTTTTGTTCCTTTTCACTTTAGAATTTTTCTAGCTTTTGCCAAAATTAATGGATAGTGAAACTAAGAATGGAAACTAAAAACAAAGGACTTATAGGGTCAACTTGGCTTCTTACCATGAATGATTAAATAAAGGAGGTCAATCTAAATTGCAATCCAAAGTTAATACATGACAGAAAATCACCTCAAATATAACACAAGATAGAGCAGAAAGAATTGTAAATTCCTTTCAAATACAAAAATCTCCTACTTCATCCGTTGTATACAATCGCGCTCTTTACAGTAATAGGAGGAACCTTCCTCTGTCTATACAAGTTTTGAGTCTGCTACTTTTCCTGTTAGCTACTTCTGTGTTCTATACATGTATCTACTAAACGAATACACAAACAAATTATATGGTTGACAAGACAGTGCGCAACATGCTTTGATGTGGTAAAGGTAATGTTGCATATATGTTGGACAGGACAGAAGGCTGATGTTCCCTTTGGAACTTGTTCAATAGATTGATCATTCGCCTGATAGTTTCTTCTGTTGCTAAATTTTTCCCTGCCCATAAAACCTAAAAAAGAGAATATATGAAATGGAGGATACCTTAGTAGATATTTGGAACTGTACATTCTTTGTAATAGGTTAAGTTAACTGTAACCGCCTTTCATAAAGCCTATATTGACCGGGTATGTTAACTAATAGTGTGGCAATATTTAGGATAAAGGGTACAGGAAAAGGAAATACTACCTCAGCAAAATCTGCTATTATTTTCGGTATATAAGATCCTTGAGGGCCAATAATTTTCTTCTCTGACCTGAAAGAACAAGGCACAACGCCAGAAACACATAAGAAATGTTGAAGGTTTTTAATCATTTATTGCTTGTTGCTCAACTGAAAAAACTTACGTTTCCATCATCGAACAAAGCAGTTCGTGACTGACTTTAGCCTCATCCAAGTTACACCTTATTGGTAAGTGGCTTAGCCAAAGCAAGATAAACTGCCACGTAAAATAGTTTCATAAATCAAGAAAGTTTATAATATGTCATCCAATAAACCACAAATTTATCAAGAGAAGTCGTAAATTTGTGTTGAGTGTTTGTGTGTTCTAGTGTATGAAGTTTTCTTTTAGTACAAACTGAATGTGTGTTATTTATAATAATGATATAGGGAAGTAGTAGTAAGAGAGAAACCTTATAGGTGTAAATGCCTTCCCAGACAAACTGGCTTAACTTCCCACAGGTAGAAATGGCAGCCTCATAAGCCATGATGTTATCTGGTCGTTTTGCATTAGGATGCTCCATTACAGATTTTAAATGATTGAATATTACTGAAACAACATTTGAAATTTAAGTCAGTCCTGCTAGTGGAGAAAATAAATATCTTAAGCATATTATAATGCACAAATTACCTATAGTATGAGGCTTGAGGATATCGCCTCCGAATTTAGCACAAATACCAACTGCAGTTGCCACTAGCTGAAAAATATAGAATGTCAGATTTGAAGTACTTTTTAGTGCACAGTCAAATAAAGCTCAAGGGCAAAACATGTGAAGAATAGTATACAGAAGAGAAAATAGTATGCTGACCTGAATGCTTTCGTTGAATGCGTCCAATAGTCTTGCTTGAATTTGTACCTTTGACTCCTAAAGGGAAAGTAGCGTTAAAAGATCGTATCAATATGATATTTGATTAAACTTTTGCTGCAACTCTAGGTTAATTACCTTCTGTAATGCATCAAGCAAAGCAGGGATTATGCTGTCAAATAGCTTTTGAACTGGGGGCTTGCCGCATCCTGTTACAGGAAGCCCTTTCCTCACAGCAAAATCAGCTGAATGCAACAGTAATGCCATTACTACAAAAGGTGTAAATCCAATTTAGCAAAACATCAGATAAAGTTCAGAATGCCCGAAAGGAATATGTAGAAACTTACCAGAAATGGCGCCCATTCTTACTTCTTGGCTGAATTTAAAGGTAAGATTTGGAACTAAACCACTAACAACCTGTATAAACCACAAGTTAGATAGAAATCTTCATCTTCATGTGATAGAAACCACAAGTTTAATCCTTGTAAATTGTAATTATTCAAGACATACCTCATTAACCCATAAATGCTGCCCTTCCTTTAACTCAGCTGCAAAGCAGCATAGTATATGACAGGCCAAGGCTTTTCCTTCCAGAAGTGCGCTTCTTATCCCGATCTTTTTATTCCCAGAAGTGACTTTAATCATGCTACAGAACATATTTATATGTCAGATGAAGACATCCTCAATAGATTTATGCCAAATAAGTTGCTTATTTTAGTGACTTTGTTTCTCTTTATTACTTGCTGAAATCGACATTTCTCAAACTATCTTTGTGACACATTGTTCGGACCATTGTCTCAGTCACTAAAATAAGCAACTTAAGTGAAATGCACAACCATCTACATGCACAGCTAGTACTAATACATTTTCCATGCATTATAAGTGAAATTTCGTCCGAGTGTTTTAGGAAGATCCAACCTTTCATCATCAGAATCCTCTGTGTCTGAATTGTTGGAAACACTCAAATAATTCTTTAGCTGAGCAGATTTTAGTACAACGAGCATGGAAACACTCAGATAAGGAAGGAAATCTGTCCCGAAGCATTTGCATAGTCTACCCCGTGCCTGTAACCGAATCAAGTATATGAAAACCATAATGTTTATGGTGTAAATTAGCCAAAAATAGGAAAGAGAAGTTGCAGAAAATTCTAAGTGTATCAACATACTTGTAACAAAAGGCTCCTCATTGGATCTTCTACCTCCATGTGAGTTTCTTGCAGTGAAATGAGCGCAGAAGTGACCTAAAATGACACGTTGTTGGTAAAGCAGATTCCGAACTTAACTGATGTTGATAGTTTCAATTAGTATAAATGTTTTTTTTTTCCAGTTTTCTCTATAAGAACTGAATCTACAAGATGTTGCTGAAGGAATGAAGTTGGTCCATGCTCGAGTTTACAACAGCGCACACCTATTCCTCTGGTAAATTCAAATACTTATTACTACTTTCCACATTTCCTAATCAAATATGACTTCATTGCCCTGAATCTAATGGATTAAATATTGCTTTACCGCTATGTGGTTCTAACTTTAAATCTAAAATGTTCATTGTATTGGTTTATTTGACAGTTCCAGGAAACACATTCAACTTTTAAAATATGCCTGCTACAAAGGAATGGACAGATATAAACTATATTCACCTTTTCAACATAATCAAGGATTGCTAGATTTCCAACAGCCATTGCGATCATAGTCAAGCATTCCAAGGATTTGGTAAGGTGCATGCGACTTGTATCTTTAGTAGCAGTTAGCAAGATAACTTTCAGATAAGGCATTATAGAATCATATATGCATGCAGCGTCCTCCTAAAATATCCCAGGCAAACTAAGTTTAGAAAACCGGAACATTGAAAGAAAACAACAGTTGGAACCCTGAAAACAAAAGTACCTGTGATGAAATAGCTAAAGAAGCTAAAGTTGCCAGAGCGGCTTCCTTCATCATCGTCATTCCTCTCTGGAATTCAGCGAGTCACTTGTTAGTCCAAATCATATCAGAGATATGACTGTTAAAAACCTATGTCGTTACTCTTAAATACATGTATCCCGCTGCCAGATGAATGTGGCAACACACAGTCATCAGACACTAATATTACATCATTACTCTTACAGACGTAAACACTATATATCTCATTTGTACACTAATATCTGTACAAATGAGATAGTATTAGTATGCAATGGTATGTATTTGCAATGGACAAGTGTGAAAAGTTAAGAGTTCAGGTGCTCAAAAGGCTGAATGTAAATTATACTATCTGTAAAATTAGGCCAACCTGAAAAGGTGGTAGCTAAATAATTTCTCTATTAGATAACAAAGAGTTAGTACATTGGCCAGATGACAGTAAACATTTTATCCTGAAGCAGTTTTAAGGTAAGTCTTGTAAATTCTCAACTAGCATAGCTTTCTGCATAAGGTAAAGGATACAGAGAAAAAGATGTGAAGTACCTGCAACCTAGGATTGTCAAAATCATCTAAAACTTCTCGCAAAGCAGGGAGGATCTGTTGATGATATTGCTCTTGAAAATGTGGGCTCAGATACTTTGAAAGCTGACCAATTGCATGAATTGTTGCCCAGTGCACTCGGGGATGCGTGTCATGGATTAGCATCACAACAGTCTCTACAAGCTGCCCCATCTCCTGCAACAATGCCTGGAATTTCCACACCATAAATCACATACAAAAACTAATTAAGCCCATTTTTCAGAACATACTCACTAAAAAGGAAAGAGTGCTACACAAAATGAAACGGAGAGAGTAATACCTTTGAGCAACCCTCGGAAATCAGACCAATTGCAGTAACACCAGCATGACGAATTCTCCAGTTTTCATCATACAAGAAGCTGAACAAATACTCAAGGCAACTAGGCAAAATCACATTTCCTCCCAATGCAATTGCTAACCTACCCAAACTTTCCATAGCATAACTACACATACTCAACTCCCCTGCATTTTCATCATCACTAATTGCATTTCCCCAATTAGGATCATCTTCAATATGTACTAACATCACAATTAGCTGACTAAGCAACTTAGAAGCAACATCCTCAGCAACTATTAAAACAAACTCTATAGCAAGTTGCCATGTCCTCTCTTTTAACTCCAAATTCTCTACTACTTTCACCATTGAAGCTATTATAACATCAATCTGAACCGTAAAAAACTCAGTTTCTGCCCCGGCCAAAATTATCAAATCCTCAAGAAGACTACACACAAGAACTTCCTCACCTAATGCCATAAACAAAGTCATCATTACATACCCCATAAGATCATAAAACTTGCTATAATTTGCGGTGTTTCCCAAATACAAAACCAATTTTACAGATGCCTTAGCAGCAGCAACACCACACCGATGATCTTGTGATACAGTAGGCATAAAATCTTTAAAACCCTCAATCAAGAAATCAATATAAGGCATAAAAACCTCAGGACAAACAAGAATCAAATCATTCCATAATAACAAAAGGCTCCTCATTGGATCTTCTACCTCCATGTGAGTTTCTTGCAGTGAAATGAGCACAAAAATGACCTAAAATGACACATCATTAGTAAATGCAGTTTTGGATCTTAACTGATGTTGGTAGTTTTTTTTTTTTTTTTCAGTTTTCTCTATAAGAACTGTATCTACAAGATGTTGCTGTAGGAATGAAGTTGCCCTGAATCTAATGGTTTAAATATCGCTTACCGCTATGTGGTTCTAATTTAAGTCTAAAAAGTTCATTATATTAGTTTATTTTACAGTTCCAAGAAACACAGTCAACTTTTATAATATGCCTGCTATAAAGGAATGGACAGATATAAAGGAATCATATATGTACGCAGAGTCCTCCTACAATATCCCAGGCAAAAGAAGTTTAGAACACCAGAACATCGAAAGGGAAGTTCTTTTTGAACCTATGAAAACAAAAGTACCTGTGATGAAATAGCTAAAAAAGCTAAAGTTGCCAGAGCCGCTTCCTTCATCATCGTCATTCCTCTCTGCAATTCAGCAAGTCACTTGTTAGTCCAAATCACATCAGAGATATGACTGTTAAAAACTTATGTCATTACTCTTACATACACGTACACCGCTGCCAGATGAATGTGGCAACACAGTCATCAAACACTTTGAAAGCTGACCGATTGCATGAATTGTTGCCCAGCGCACTCGGGGATGCATATCATGAATTAGCATCACAACAGTCTCTACAAGCTGCCTCATCTCCTGCAACAATGCCTGGAATTTCCACACCATAAATCACATACAAAAACTATATTAAGCCCATTTTTCGCCTCTCAATAGCCTTCTAAAAATTAACGTTGAACTACTCCCTCTGCTTTATCTTATTTGACGGTATTTTACTTTTGACACATACCAAAAAATACCCTTAGACCTTGTAGTCTAAACATGCTATGACATCTCTATCGCAATATGAACATGTCATTGAGAGTGAAATGGAAAGTTTATTTTACGGTGTTTTACTTCTGACACATACTCAAAGTACCCTTAGCACTTGTAATCTAAACATGCAACAAATTTACTACGGCAATATGTGAACAATGTCATTAAGGTTAAAATGAAAAGTTCAAAGTTAAGAAGATCTTATTTGACAGTGTTTTACTTTTGACACATACTGAAAAGTATCCTTAGACCTTGTAGTCTAAATACGCTATAACATTTCTATGGCTATATGAACATGTAATTACGGGTAAAATGAAAAGTTCGAAGTTAAAGAGATCTTGTCTGACGGCGTTTTACTTCTGACACATGCTAAAAGTACCCTTAGCAGATTTAGCACTTGTAATCTAAACATGCAACAAATTTACTATGGCTATATGAACATGTCATTAAGGTTAAAATAAAAATTTCAAAGTTAAGGAGATCTTATTTGATAGTGTTTTAGTTTTGACACATACCGAAAAGTACCCTTAGACCTTGTAGTCTAAACATGCTAGTATAACATTTCAACGACAATAAGAACATGCTACTAAGGGTAAGACGGAAAGTTGAAAGTTAAAGGGTTTCCTAATGCAGAAATATAACATTCTTTTCAGAACATACTTGCTAAAAAGGAAAAAGCGCTACATATAATGGAACGAAGAGAGTATTACCTTCGAGCAACCCTCAGAAATCAGACCAATTGCATTTCCCCAATTAGGATCATCTTCAATATGTACTAACATCACAATTAGCTGACTAAGCAACTTAGAAACAACATCCTCAGCAACTGTTAAAACAAACTCTATAGCAAGTTGCCTTGTCCTCTCTTTTGACTCCAAATTCTCTACTACTTTCACCATAGAATCTATTACAACATCAATCTGAGCCTTAAAAAACTCAGTGTCCGCCCCGGCCAAAATTATCAAATCCTCAAGAAGACTACACACAAGAACTTCCTCACCTAATGCCATAAACAAACTCATCATTACATACCCCATAATATCATAAAACTTGCTATAATTCGCGGTGTTTCCCAAATACAAAACCAATTTTACAGATGCCTTAACAGCAGCAATACCACACCGTTGATCTTCTGTTACAGTAGGCATAAGATCTTTAAAACCCTCAATCAAGAAATCAATATAAGGCATAAAAACCTCAGGACAAATAGGAATCAAATCATTCCATTATAACAAAGCACCCAATTTTCTATACAAAGAACTTGAACCCAAGTATCGAAACATGAAGTAAAACAGATTATCCCATTCATTTTTAGGAAATAACAAACCGGCTAAACTTGATACGCAAGAAACACAAGCTTTAAGCGTTTCATAATCCTTTTCAAGCCATAAACGATAGTTTAAGCCATTTTTTAAGTCTTTACGCGTAAATGGAGGAAGACGGAGCCAAAGAGAAGGCAGAAGATCGCGAAGAAGATTATAACAGCGAATACCTGTGATCGAAAAAGGGTTACGTTGAATCATTTCGAAGAGTTTGAGAATTAGAGCAGTTGGGTAATGGTTTTTGGTGTAATTGAACCGAGTTTTTGCTGGTTGATAAAGATGATCGTCGTTGCAATGGAGATGTAATAGAAGGTTGATCATTGGGTACGGGTCGGAGCCGAATAGTTTTTTTGCGGATTCGGGTGACGCCATTGAAGAGAGCTTTGGAAAGGAACTGTGTGTAATGAAGTGAAGTGAAGTTCGTTTTTGGTCAAATGGGGTTTTTGGCGGGGTTTGAACTTTGAACAGACGGAATTCAAGTTGACATTGAACATTCAAGTCAATCCTTTTTTAAGGGAAAAATTCATAAAAAGTTAACCAAAAGAGATCATGCTAGAGGCTAGGATATATACGTACAGTCAAACCGTTTTATAACAGTATCGTTAGTTCTAATATTATAGTAACATAATATTAAAAATAATTTCAAAAAAAACTTGGTTGTTATAGTGAAGAGGTATATGTATATAATATATATAGTACATGCATAAACGTTTAGAGTTTTCAACTTCAGTTTTTTTTTCTGGCAAATAATACAAAAATAAATTAAACAAGAAAAAGTAAAGGAGAAGGGAAAGAAGAGAGGTGATATATATACCCGAGAATGAAACAAGCAAGAAAGAAAAAATCATGAAAAGGCATTGTTCAACATTAATGCTCCTCATTGTCATTTAGTTGAATTCTTCAAAGTGAAACTGCAAATAAGAAGAAAGAAAAAACCTTAGGTTTGAGGGTATGAAACTATTAGAGCATTGGGGATATTTATAGTGTCTATGCACGGACCAACATTAATTGGTAACATTATAAAATTGGAAATTATTTTAATAGGTCAAAATCTACTGATACTATATATAAGCAAATTCTTATTAATGCGTACAAACTTTAATTGGTAATATTAAAATGGAAAACAATCTTCTATAAAAGGTCAAAATATATTGTAAAATACTAGTAGTTCACGCATGGGCAAGTCAAACTCCTTAATTAATAATATCACAAGGAACATCATTAATTAGCGAAGAAGCTCAATTAACCTTAAGTTGGCACTTCTTTTTTACCTAGTTTCCTTCTTCTTTTTTCGAATGCACTTCTTTTTTATTTAATCATTCGAAATTAGAACCCTATTGGGTCCAACTATTTAGTTTCGTGTCTTGTAAGACCCCATTAGGGCTTGCAGGAAAAAGAATGGAAAACAATCTTTTATATATAGAAGGTCGAAATATTCTTAGTGTGAGGAAAATTTTAATGCAACTACATATGGTGCTCTATAGAAACATTAATGGGTAAGCTTTGAAAAATGGAAAACAATCTTCTATAATATGTAAAACTAGTGTAAGAAAATCTTTATACGGTAAACATACATAACTAAATTTTAAATCACTAGTATCTATAAACGTGCGTTGCACGTTAATAATGACACATGGTGATTGAAATATTTATTTATATGAATGAACAATAAAATTTACTCCCACCGTTTACTTTTAGTTGTCAAATATTCTAAAATTAAATTTTTATTTTTACTTGTCACTTTTCGCATATCGAGAGAAAAATAATTTATTTTTCCTGCTTTGCCCTTAGCATTAATTACTCATTTCAAATTATTTTCTAAATTCATTAAGACTATACACCAATTAATATGGGTATCATGATAAATTATGCACTTTATTTATTGTTTCTTAAGGGCTATGCCCGGGCCCAACGACTATTTAGTTTTGTTGTTAATATTATTTTCAGATGTCACTCGCTAACATATTTTTCAATGTAAAACTGTAAATAAGAAGAAAGAAAAAACCTTAGGTTTGAGGGTACGAAACTGTAAGAGCATTGGGAATATTTATAGTGTCTATGCACTCACCAAACATTAATTGGTAATATTATAAAATTGAAAAATAATTTAATAGGTCAAAATCTTCTGATCTACTGATACTATATATAAACAAATTCTTATTGATGCTATATACAAACTTTAATTGGTAATACTAAAAAATGGAAAACAATCTTCTATAATAGGTCAAAATATATTGTAAAATACTAGTAGTTCCCGCATGGGCGAGTCAAACTCCTTAATTAATAATATCACAAGGAACATCATTAATTAGCGAAGAAGCTCAATTAACCTTAAGTTGACACTTCTTTTTTACCTAGTTTCCTTCTTCTTTTTTCGAATGCACTTCTTTTTTATTTAATCATTCGAAATTAGAACCCTATTGGGTCCAACTATTTAATTTCGTGTCTTATAATTATTTAATTTCGTGTCTTATAAGACCCCATTAGGGCTTGCAGGAAAAAGAATGGAAAACAATCTTTTATAGAAGGTCGAAATATTCTAAGTGTAAGGAAAGTTTTACTTAAATTTAATGCAACTACATATGGTGCTCTATAGAAACATTAATGGGTAAGCTTTGAAAAATGGAAAACAATCTTCTATAATATGTAAAAGTAGTGTAAGAAAATCTTTATACGGTCAATATATATAACTAAATTGTAAACTACTGCTATCTATAAACGTGTGTTGCACGTTAATAATGACATATGGTGGTTTAAATATTTATTTATATGAATGAACAATAAAATTTACTCCCACCGTTTACTTTTAGTTGTCAAGTATTCTAAAAATAAATTTTTATTTTTACTTGTCACTTTTCGCATATCGAGAGAAAAATAATTTATTTTTCCTGCTTTGCCCTTAGCATTAATTACTCATTTCAAATCATTTTCTAAATTCATTAAGACTATACACCAATTAATATGGGTATCATGGTAAATTATGCACTTTATTTATTGTTTCTTAAGGGGTGTACAAAGTCAATAGTGGACAAGTAAAAGTGAATGGATGGAGTAATTAATGAGAAAACTTTTATATATAATACTGCAACAATCATCTAAATGCTGAAAAATATTGTTATATTAACATAATACATGAATTCGAATGAAAGGACATCATCAGAACTTACATAAAGGATCAATTTCAGTCATGTTAAGTAGATAATTATGTATTGTAGTTTAAAGGTATCTAATGTGATGGTATCTTATGGAACACTTCTTTATAGACAGTATTATTTTTGTATATATTTCCTTATAATGCTTTGGTTACTCTGCCATAACTAAAACTCTTGTTGTCGATATTGATATCTCTCGTGAAAGTGCAACACATAGTTATTCGTGTAAGAAAACATATTGTGGTAAATATAGTTCAATATTTATGATGTTTGTCCTTGTGCTTTATTTATTATAACTACAAAACATAAACATACTGAAAATTATTTTCACACAAATTTGAAAGGATATTCTTTAGTTTCGGAAGGTGAAAGTTGAATTCGGGTATTAACACATACTTAGAAGCACATTGACCGGTATCATAAGTTCTGCATGTATGACGTTATAGTAAAAACTTCTATATACCATATGTGTACTATTACATAAGCTATTCAGCGGATCTTAGATTTCAGTAGCATGACAGGGCATATTTTTCTTCAAAATCAACCTATATGCAATGGAAGATCAATTTTAACTTAGTCTATTATATATATGGTGACACTAATATATGTAAGAAATAATGAACTTGACAATAAACATTTACGGTAGAAAGTCATTTGGTATTAAAATATTTAACTATTCTTCTTAGTAGTAATTGTTGGTATCATCTTCTGCTGAGTCAAAACTAAAAAATATTTTGTTTTTACCATAAAACTTAGCAATCAACCTTTTATTTAGTTGATCAACATATTCATTTATGCTAGCTAAGATAGCTCTTTAATTTCTATCATGTAATTTGCACAAATATTTTCCTTATTAAATACACTACTATTACTATTGGGGTTGATAACCAAGTGTTCTAGAAGAACCAAATCATCGTTTACTGGATGCTCTTCTTCGTTTCCGACACGAAGCAAGAAGCCACTGAATGTTGGATTTGTTCTTACTTTTATATTTTTTGTCATTTGAATATTTTTCATTTGAGGTCATAAGTATAATTTTGGCAAGCTAGCTTTTACAATTTCTGCTTTAGTCAATTTTGGAACTACTGATCGTACTTGACACAAATCACCTCCCAAACTATTACTTTTCCACCAAATGGTTCATCGATATCCAATATATCTCTAAAACTCTGGCGATTGTTTCGATCGTTTGACACTTAGCTAAAAGCGCTTTATCCCATATTTTCACTTTTAGTTTTTGATAAAACAGTGAAGTATTACCATTGACAACCAAATTTATACACCTAATGAGCACTTTAGAGAGATTTCCAAAGCCTCGAACAAAGAAAAACATCACTCAACTAATTACATAGCTGCTGCCTCAAATAACTACATCTACTTGCTTTCCTAGAGTATTTCAAGTGTTCTACCCTCTCTACAATCTCTTTCTTTATCTGCATAAACACAACCTCAGTATTTTACATTTATCCCTCTAAAACGCTTCTAATTTCGAGCTTTCCATGTGTGGTAGAGTTTTGCACCCCATATTGCTGCTGCTAATTCCTTCTTGAACTGCTTTTAATGTCTGGTTTTGATCCATTTCATGCATTGAGTTGTCCCTTTCCTCTGTATTCTGATACCCGATTACATTTCTAGTTCATCTTGCAATTTCACTGTCCAACTACACTCAATAAAGAGGTGTAACTGGCTTTCAACCTTGTTCTCATCACATAAGCAACACATTCCATCATCTACTGGTATATGGACTCGAATCAACCTCTCTTTTGTTAACAACTTCTCTTGATTAGCCAACCATACTATAAACCTATGTCTAGGTAGCATAATGTTGTTCCATACTAAATCAGCTTCTAACATTTTCTCCATGCTTCCTAGTAAGCTAATATAGCTTCTACTGACAGAATATGCACCATTTATTGTTAAACAGTAGGTGCCATTATTGTACCAATTTGTCATAACTGATTTAATGGAATTAAGCTTCCTCCAGTACCAGATGTTGTCAACAGGTGGAGTGTGAATCCAGATATCTTGATTCCCTCTCATATATACTCCATATACCCATCTAATCCATAGTGAATCTGCTTTGGTTGCCAATTGCCAAATCCGTTTTCTAACAGAAGCAATATTCCACAATTTACAACTTTTGATATTCAACGCCCCATTCTTCTTTGGCTTGCATATCTTTTCCCAGGAGACTAGTGCAACTTTCCTCTTCTCATCTATGCTTCCCCATACGTAATACCGACATTTCCTATCCATTTCTTTCAAAATGCTTTGTGGCAATATAAAAACAACCCCCCAAAAATTGTACACTAAGAATAGGACTGCATTGCATTTAGAGTATGCACTTGTTATTTTGGAAGTTATTCTCTCTACCAGCTGATAACACTCCACTTTGCTCCACTCTTTTTAAAAGAGAGGCAAACCCAGGTATCTGATTGGCAAAGTACCAAGTGAGAACCCAGTCATCTGTACCATTTGATCTCTTAGGTTATCCTCAACCCATGCTATAAAGATACTAGATTT